>NW_020523297.1:0-45669 GCF_003368295.1 Carassius auratus | reverse complement strand
AGTTTGTGTGATGGATGGAATTGGACAGGCAGTGTAGATGGAAACAAATAGACAATCCCTTCATGTTGCTGTGTGTTCATTACTGATCTGTAGACCAATTTCTCCACACACACACACACACACAGCATGCCGAACTGAATGTCTTATTTCTGGCGCGACTGCAACAACCAGTCAACCACCATCTGTCAAATGCCAGACAAGGAGGGAAATATTTTTTTTCTCCCCTCTCTCATTCTTGCTGTGTTTCTGCTTGATTTTTCTGTATAAATCATGCACTTACGTGACCTGAATACAACATGACATCGGTGGTCTTCATCGGTGGTTTTGTTCACACACAAATGTTCCTGAACAGGACACAGGTATTACTAGTCCAATTTGGGTTTGTCAGTTAAAGAGATAGCTCACCTAAAATGAAATTCTGTCATTATTTATTCATCCTCATGTCATTCCATCCTGTCTGATGTTAGTTCTTCATTGGAACACAAAAGTCTACATTAGACAGAATTACAGTCACCATTCACCTTCTATATGGAAGACAGATGCAATGAAAGTGAATGGTGACTGAGGATGCTGGTCTAAAACATTCTTCCTAACATCTCCTTTTGCGCAAGTCATACAGATTTTTGATAACGCAAATAAAAACCTCATTTTGGGATCCACCATCCTGAATATGAATAATAAATTCCTGTTTCTAGCTTTTTTAAAATATCTAAAGAGTAAACTGTATTTAAAAATCAAGTGCATAGGTATTTTCACTGCCCAAATCACACTAAACCAAAATATCCAAACAGTCAGTTTCTATATTGCAAAAATTAATAAATAAATAACCCTTTTCCCTAAGAAAACGCTAGAAAATTACATTTTTAAGCCTTTCAGAGAGTATCCTTAATGATGTTCCTAGTATGTAGCTGGTAGACCATTCTGAACCAGTTTAAAGTGGGAAAGCTGGTTTCTCTGGTCCTAACTGAAAATTTGCCAGTCCAAGGTGGTCAGTAGCTGTTCCAATCTAGAAGACCATCTTACAATAATGTAACATACAATAATGTTGATCATAAAATGACCCGCGACTACGCTCTTAACCACATGTTAAAATCCAGCAGTATTCCAACCATTCATTCCGTAACATTCAGCACCCCGACCATCCCGCGTCTGTCAAACCACCACAGAAACTCCTTCCCAACTCCGCTGGATACCAAAAGATCTCTTTCCATACTCGCGAATAAATCCCAGCGCGACTCTCCGCTGCGAGACATTCACCTGTCAAACCTGAAACACGGAGCGCGTCAAAGAGAGACAAACATCCATATATTTACCTTCCATCGCGAAAACGGCCGTTACAGCACACAAAACCGTTATTAATCCCACAGTCATGGTTAAAGGCATTGGCCGCGGTGTCCCCTTGAATTTGGAAAACCGGACGGCGTGGCGTGTGCTTAAAATCCGTCACTTGTCACGCAGGGTGATATTCCAGCGAGCGAGCGGCGTGGAGTCACATCGCAGGCAGTAGTAAAAGAGTGAGTGGATGCTGCCCACGGACGCGGAGCGCAGAGATGAGAGCCTGGGGGAGACGGACCCCCCCGAAACCCCCTTTAAAACCCATGAACCAATCAGAGCCTGCACACCGAAAACCGCCAGCCAATAACAGACAGTCTCTCCTTACAGCATGCATTGTTATTCAAAACAAAAACTTTTCAGTGTTTCTCTATGAGGTGATATAAGCGTTCGGTTGGAAGGGAAATAGCGACCTCACATGGCCAAAACGGAACTTCACCAATGGATTTTTTTTTTTTTTTATAAAATTTACAATTTTAAAATGACAAGCAATATTTTGACCATTTTAAAGTTAAACTTAGGAGGTGACATTAAGATGAATCTTTTTAAAATGTATTAATTTTACTCAAAAGTGGTATATAAAACAAAACAATAATAGTTTGTATTTAACCGTAGTTTAATATACATATTTGTTTCATAAAACATTTTACATTTATACATTTAGCAGGCACTTTTATCCATAGTGACTTACTAATGAGGACAATAGAAGCAATCAAAACCAACAAAAAAGGAATAGCCAATGTAAGTGCTGTGAGTGTGACAAGTCTTGGTTAGCCTAATGCAGTAGCAAGGTTTTTTTTTTTTTTTCTTATAATAAATACAAAAACAAGTAGATAGAATAGAAAAAGAACATAGAACGTTAGTGTTAGAGAGTCTCCTTTTTTCTTCTTTTTTTTAAAGAAAGAAAGTCAAACGAATTGAGAAAGTTAGTGTTAGATGCTCTTTTTAATACAAAGAAAACAAGTACATTGTATAGAAAAAGAGGCTCTTTAAAAAAAAGTATTGTAATTAAAGAGTACAAGTGTTAAAGGATCAAGTGTGTTTTTTTATAAAAATAAAAATAAAAAGGTTAGTGGAACAGAAATATAATTGAGAGTGCTAGTATTAGAGGGTCAAGTACAGATGGAGGATACGTGTTTTTATTTAAAATAATATTAAGAAAAAATTAAAACACATTTTAGTATGGATGACAGTGTTATAAATTAAAATAAAAATTTATAACTTTTTAACTTTTTAAATGTAACAGGATGTTGCTGTTTTTGTAATGGACTTTAGAAATAACTTAATTAAAAAATGTAATATCAATGGCTTGATAAAGAGAATAAATAAAGAATGTGTCCCTGGAACATAATTCTGGTCTAAACAGGTGAAAAGCATTTGTCTAAAGACAGATTCGGCCCTGGTTTGTGTCTTTTCTCTGAAGATGAATGATAGTTTTAGAATAAGCGTTTGACATGAAACTTAATAAAAATGACACGGTCTGAGTCTCTCTTGCAACAGGTCTGTCAGGAGGGATACATCAAATAGTTCCTTTTCTCTCTAATCATCTGGGCACATTGTAGTATAAGTGATTTTGAAAGCAACAGGAGAAGTAGATCTGACATAAATGCAACATCTTTCATCATCCTGCAAGACTTAAGCCTAAAGGTAAGACAGCAATTACAACTTAAGCAATCTGCGAAGTGGAAGTGGTGTACATGAAGCCGAACAATTAGAAGAGAGACAGAGAGCGAGTCAGAGAGACCATACGGTTAAGCAGAGGTACTACTGTAGTGACCGTCAGTTTTGTGTTTTATTTAAGCCTAAATATGATTAAATTCAAGTTTAAAGCAAAGTTTGAACCTAAAATAAATAAATTAAGAACAATGTTGTAAAATAATATACATCATACATCATCATAATGTGGACCCTATTTGGTTTTAATGTGATGGCCACGTCTTTTTGGTCAAAAAGGTTATTTAATAAAGAATACATGAAGACTATTTTTTCATTTTTATTAAGAAAAACAAATAGATCATGAAATGTCATAGGGGAGGGGGTTCAAATATCTTTGGGATAATTTAAATAAATGCTCTCAGTCAAAATAAATAAATAAACAAGCAAATAAAAAGTCCTTTCCCATGCCAGATATTATTATTTTTTAAATCATAAATTTATTCTTAATTTATTTTTAACTTTGGTTTGGTTTCTTCTACTCTAGATCCAGACTAAAAAGCAAAAAATGAAAGCAAAACCAAAACTTCAACCAAGCTAACTCACTCGTCTAACCAGTTCCCAACTATCCTTTTCCTGGGTTCCTTCTGAAAGCAAGTGTATGGTTTCTATATGAACCATGTCCGCTTAATTAACACTGTGAAATGTATCAGCGTTAATTGGAGCTCTCTTCATTAGCACACGGAGCTTAATAAGCAGAGGATGTAAATGAGTTTGAGCTGGCTGTGCGCAGTGGGCCACTGCTGGGGAACCGCTGTTCTCGAGCACTGACTTTACAAGACTACAGGCGAGACAAGAACAAAACCGACCTGTCAGTTGCGCACACACACGCATGCATGCACCTTGAGGTTTGTGTGATGCACGCAGCCAAACGGGTGTTCATGTGCCCTTCCCAGTGCCAGCAGAGTTGTTTTGAGAATTGCGTGTGCATGCTGAAGCCGTCATTATCTTCATAAGGGCAGGAGGAAGACATTTGCATCCAAATTGGACTCTAATTGCCCTGCAAAGTCAGGGACATTTTATAATTATATTTTTACAAACAGTGCACGTCACAGTGTCTGCTCTCCCTCACTCTGTTCCCTTGGATTTAGACATTCTTACTTATTGTGGCATACTGCTCAAACTATTTTAAAAAGGCACAGGTGTATAGTATTCAGACACTTAAACAGAATGGGATACCATGCAAACTGGCTGCATATACGGAGGTCATATAATAACAGGATACTAGTGTTTGAGACATTTATCATTACATATTGCATAAGAGGGTCATTTTCTCTAAGGTACAAAAAATTGGATGAGAAAATAATTGACAGTTCAGAAATTAGCTCACCTTAGGGCAGATATATGAGGTTGTTATTGTATAAATATTCATGAATAAATGCACATAAATTCACAAATGCAAAACTGATGCATAAATAAAATCAGATTTACAAATAAACATAATCAATCTCTGGAAAATGTTTGTTTGTCTCTTTGAGATATGATTCCATGTGAGAATCTACAGCTATTCACTTGGGCAAAACCAGTTAAAACCGTAATAAATTGTAAAGGGAAAAAAATAATAAATAAATAAAATAAAAATGTTACAGTTTTAAGAAATTGCTACTTTTATTCAGCATAGACACATTCAAATTATTAAAAGTCACATTTTATATTAAAATAAATGCCACTCTTTTGAAATTGATATTAATAATAAATAAAAAAATAAATACATTTTATTACAGCTTCCTCAAAAATATTAAGCAGCACAACTGTTTTCAAAATAATAAAATAATACATGTTATTTGGGCAGCAAACCAGCATATTAGAAAGATTTATGATGGATCTTGTGACACTGAATATATTAGAATTGAAGAAGATTAGAATAATATTCCATAATTATTCATTCATTTTTACTGTACTCGAATTTACTCATATTTCAAATAATGACCAAGAACTTTAGAAATGTAGGTGGACTCCACCCACTGTCGACCTGAGCCAATCAGATTTTAGGACAACATTTTGCAAATTAAATAAATAGCTAGATAATATTCTGATGATATCACCTCTCACGCGGTATGAAATTCCATTTAAACAGTATAAATAATAATATATTATTATTGTTTATATGTCTTTTAGCTGAATACTATTGGTTCTTTCTGCATATCTAATCTGCCATCTGTGTGGTTCCTCTCCTCGGTGTTCAATGTTCCTTTTCTTAAAGGTGTGCTGAAACAGACGGTACAGACAAAGAGACGTCCTTCTGGGACAGACATCAGACGGGGGCTTTCCAGACCGGTCCTACAGTTATCAATAAAGAGGCCGTCCCACCTGCCTTGCTCTTTTCCAGTTCATCTCTTCATCTGCATCCCATCAGCCTGATTTGGCATTGGCCATCCTGCACCTGACAACACTCTCTCTCTCTCTCTCTCCTCCTCCACACACTGGCTCCTATCTCTGTGGCTCTTTCTCCAATCCTGAAGAGGAAATTCAATCGTTCTTCAATAATCCCGTCGAGGCCCACGGCCAGACCAGTCTCTGCGGATATGACGGTCACCCAACAGTATTGCATTAGAAACATGGAGCATGTCGTTTCCTCCGCTACAATAAAAGCAGTACATGGCGAGAGGCCGCTGTATACTGACAGACTATTGATTACGCCTGGCAAATTACAGCTACAGCCAGGATGAAGTGAAACACCAGCACTGGCCCAGAAACACACTTCAAGGCTGAAAACACAGCTGTGTGTTTCAAATACACACAAGAGGGATCAGCACGGGAACATACAGTCTGCTGAAAACATTTACACTAGGACTAGGATAGGATAGAAAAACCTAAAATACAAATAACGCATTAAGAAAAGGATCATATAAATCCAGCGTGTGATATCGGAGGTTAAGACATTTCAGTAACTTAATAGATAGTCGACCCAAAAAAAGAACATTCTGACATCCTTTAGTACTCACCTTGAAGTTGTTCCAAACCTCTAACAACTTCTTTTATCGGTTAAAAGGCAGGTAAACAAATAGTTACTGCTAGCCATTGACTTCCATACAGTATCGGGGGAAAATACTGTGGACATCTATTGCTGCAAGCAACTGTCTGGTTTACCTACATTCTTCCAAATATCTTAATTTGAATAAAAAAAAAAATAAATAAATAAATAAAATGAATACAAGTTTCAAACATGATTTGTTTTTGTTTTTGTTGTTTTTTGTTTTATTTTTTCTTTGTTTTTGTTTTTTGGATGGGGGGGCTATGAAATTAATAAAAGCTTTTTTATTATACATGGAGCAGGTCACTATACTAAAAGTAAAATAATATAACAATACATTAATTTAAAATGAATTAAATAATACAATTGTAACTAAATAATATTAAAATACAATACTACTGTAGCTACAGACATTATTTCACAATATGCTCAATATGCTACATTGTTTTCATATTATAATTAACATATTTATAATAGTTTTTGATTATTGAAATCTGAAATATAGTAGTAGAAGTAGTTAATAATAATAAATCCACTTTCAAAAAGGGAAAATTAAAGATTTCAATGTTTATTTTTTAAAGAAAATTAAAAACCAATAACACACACACACACACACATACTGTACCCTCACCTGCAGGATTATTAGGAACAACATACTAATGCTGTTTTTGACCCCCTTTCGCCTTCAGAACTGCCTTAATTGTGGCATTGATTCAACAAGGTGCTGAAAGCATTCTTTAGAAATGTTGGCCCATATTGATAGGATAACATCTTGCAGTTGATGGAGATTTGTGGGATGCACATCCAGGGCACGAAGCTCCCGTCCCACCGCATCCCAAAGATGCTCTATTGGGTTGAGATCTGGTGACTGTGGGGGCTATTTTAGTACAGTGAACTCATTGTCATGTTCAAGAAACCAATTTGAAATGATTCAAGCTTTGTGACATGATGCATTATCCTGCTGGAAGTAGCCATCAGAGGATGGGTACATGGTGGTCATAAAGGGATGGACATGCTCAGAAACAATCACCTTTCTTACACATTCTGACATTCAGTTTGGAGTTCAGGAGATTATCATGTTCAGGACCACACCCCTAAATGCATTGAAGCAACTGCCATGTGATTGGTTGATTGTATAATTGCATTAATGAGAAATTGCACAGGTGTTCCTAATAATCCTTTAGGTGAGTGTATGTATGTATATATATATATATATATATATATATATATATATATATATATATATATATATATATATATATATATATATATATATATATATATATATATATATATATATATATATCAAATGATTAAAAAATAACAGCACATTTTAAAAAGATAAATATTACAAAGTTATATAAAATAAAATAAAAAAAACACTGATATTAATAAACATCACTGTTTTAAACTACAGTAAGTGAAACATGCATCATTGCAAAAACATTACAAAGTACAAATGGAAATATACTACATTTTCTCATGACCTCACAAAATTGAATGCTTATTTCAGAAAGTAACGACTAGCTACCATATTGGACCAAAAAATCAATAAATAAATAAAAAATAATAATAATAAAGGGAGAGGTTGTCAATAAAATTTACTTAACGAAAAAAAAAATGTCTAAGCATTTGGTAGTGCAATCAAATAAAAGGTGAAGAAAGAGATGGAATGATTTTGGAACATCATGTTTGCATACTGCTATTTCTGCCATATAGATTAGTAAGTATAGTAAGCGAAGTGTGAAATATCATGACTAATATCACATCTGTTTCAACACATCGCAAATGGAAGGTCAACTTGAGTACATTATATTGAGGAATAAAGTATTCCACAGAGTGCCACTGCTGTATAATGCTCATTTCTGCAAATGCCATCCAGGTATTCCACGCATACAGGAAAGTCTGTGCACAACATACTTAACTAATGTACTGAATGTTTTGTACTAAAATGGCCTACTAATGGGCTTCACCCTAAACGGAGCAATTTAATCCAGCATTTCAAGAAAACATATGAGATTTAAAGTTTTATCCAAAACCAACAGTTAACCTTGGCTATCAAAGCTGCTCCTCTAATTGAAGCTAAAAATGCAAGGTTGCAAGGGGTGGTGCCGGACAACTTGGTAATTGCGAGTATTATTCAAAGTAATGATTTTTCACAGAAAGACAGTGGTACAAACTCAAACACGGCTCTAATCACCTTGAGATTTCTCCCCCGGGGAAACTTCAAGGGCAGAAGCAGAAATTCAAACAGACGATTCGTGCTCTAATGGCACATAAACAAGAGCAGGATCCACGCGCATCGCTGATTCAAATTCAAATCGCAACTAAAATGCCAAAGCATCAAACGAATCATTAACTAAAACTAACAGATACCTTAAAAAGTTAATCCACCAGCTAACAATATAGAATTACTTAGATATTTGAAACATGACAGAGCGCTTATGTTTGTTTATTTTTTGTTTAAATTTACGTGCATTGTGGTGTTTCCATCCAGCATTTTTTATGTGAGCCGATACCCAAGAATTTGCATAAACATAGCTAAATGAAAACACATCTCCTGTTTAATTTCTGAATAGGATTGGATTTCAACAAGGTCTATAAGACACTGAAACAACATCACAGCATTTAATGTTGATTCAACTTGCAAAATCTAAACAAATTTTAAACAAATATGAGCAATTCAATCTTGATCCAATCTTAATGTTCTAGCAACACTGAGATGATAGTATTATCAAAATCAGTCCAGGAGATGAGAACGAGAGCAGTGAACACTTTAGAATCACTTTAGATTGTGTGTGTGTGTGTGTGTGTGTCAGGTACAGAACTAGGGCAGAGTTTTACACAAAACACAGCACTTTGTGCCGCTGCTACTGTCATCTGCTTCTGCTACTCTCTGAGCCCATTCATCATTTTTAATGGTGTCTCTCTGCCTCCTCCTTTCAGTGAGTGTGTACTCTTCTGTGGATTTACGATGGTGTGGATTTGTCATGCCTACTTCCGACACACTAAATCCAACCTCTGACCTCTGGGTCATCTCTAGAGAGGAATTGCAGACTGGACCAATCAATCCCTGCTTGCTTGCACTCTGGAAACACACAAGGGAGCAAGACAAGGAAACACACTTGAGTTTGAACTTGTTTCTTCTGATGCACATTTGCATTCTGGTAATTTCCACACAATAAACACACACAAAAACGGCACTGCTCAGAGTAGTGGACAAAGAAGAAACAAATACTCCGAGGAGGAGGGTGAATGAATGCTGCAAAAATCAATACTGGTTTTGTTTGGGCTTTATTGATACAGGTGTTGTGTGAGAGCAAAGGAGAAGAGAGAAACACAATAATGGAGAGAAAAGAAAGTCACCTCCATGTTTTAGAATTTTGTCACGTTTCAATGAACCACATTTAGTCTGGGCTAATGATCAAATAAATAAATAAAACAATCAAACAAAAATATTTTATAATGAATAAATAATATAAATATAAACATTTTGCCAAATAAGGTAAATATAAACAAATATTATTTGAAGTATAAATAAGATAATTATACATATAATTATAAATAAAACAAATACAATAAGATTAATATTGCACATAAATTACATAAATAAATTAAATGTTCACATGACAAAAAAAATATATTATACTTATGATAAATAAAATATTTATTATACAATAAATAAACACATAAATAAGCTACTATTATTATAAACAAAAATAAATGTATTATATAAATAAGGTATACATATATAGTATAAATATAAACTACACTGTAAAAAATTTCTTGTTGTTTTTACAAAAACTTTTTGGCAGCTGTGGTTGCCAGAATAATTTTGTAAAAATACAGAAAACTGTAAACACATTTACGTCAAAAACTGTTGATTTTACAATATAAAGCTGTAATTTACAAACAAGAAAATGTGAATATAAACCAGTAAATTCAACAACACACAAAATTAAATCTGTTTTGTACCTTGAAAATACTGACAACCACCATAATAATAAAGATGGTACTGTATAAGAGAAAGCCACATGAAGTATCAAAGCTCATCACAAGTAGCTTCACCACAAGCAGAAGTATATATTAACATATAGAAGGTGCACATTTATGGAAACACAAAACACCATCATGGTAACACACGTGATACTTAAATAATGCAAAAAACTTTCATTAAGCAACAGAAGATGTAACATAAAGCTCAAATGTACATAACTGATAACAAGAACTATTTAAAAACATGATTATTTAAACAAAATACTTTCAAACGTGGAGTGTCACGCAGGGAATTCTGGGAATATCAGTTTACAGTTTTAGACTGTAAACTGTAAGCTAGACTGACTTTATGTTATAATTAACATAATTTTACTGTAAATTTACATTAAATGCTTTGTTAGGTCTTTTACAGTTTTTCCCTGTATATAGTACGGGAACTTACTGTTAACCTATTATCAGTTTTTTTCCGTAGCGTTTTTACAAAAATTTTACATTTAAAATTACACTTATTTTTTACAGTGTAATATTATTTTATGAATAAATAAAAAATGTATACATTAATAAGATATATAAATAGGATAAATAAATAAGATAGATATTATACATATTATAAATAAATAAAACAAATTAATACAATAAATTAAATACACATAATAAATAAGTTATGTATTACACAATAATAATAAAAATATATAATACAATAAAAATATTATACATATAATAAATAAGGTAAACATTATACATAAATATTATTATAAGTATAAATAATATACTTAATATATTAATAATAATATATTAATAATATGTATTATATTTTTTATTTATTTAAAGATTAATATTATTAATAATTAAGATATATAAATAATATAAATAAATAGGTTAAATATTACACATACAATACAAATAAGATAAATACACATTACATAAATATTAAAATATTGTACATATAATAACATAAACATTATACATAAGATAAATAAGATAGATCTATTATACAATCAATCAATACACACCCGTGCATGATTACCGTTTATACAAAATCCATATCTAAAATAGGACTAAGGGTTTTCTATACTCTAAAACAGCATCTTAAAGGTATAGTTCACCCCAAAATATTTTAGAATACATTTTCGTATTATATGGAATAGAGTATAGCAGGAACATTCAGCAAAACCTTTTTGTGTTAACAGATGAAAGAAAACTCTACAGGTTTGTAAAGACACATGTTTGAGCAAATAATGATAGAATTTATTTTTGTGTGAACTAAGGTTGCTGAAGAAGTGTGGGTTGGCCATCGGTTATTAAAAGTAGGTCAACATGAGCAGGACTGTGGTTTCTCTGGTCACTGAATCACACAAATGGCCCTTCAACCATTTTTTAACAAGCTGAGAGTCGGTCTGTATGAATTCTCAACAATTTTGTCAAGTTGCATTGTAGATGAAAGCAGTTTTGTACAACACAGGAGACTTCTAGACCCTGTCTTGGCTGATCCACCTCAAATACATGAGCTGATGCTTAATAACTGCAGTTAATAATGAAAAATGTACTCATAGAGGCAAAACAGAGAGCCTGCCGCAAGACTGCGGCTAAATGTAGAAGAGTTATTAATCCACTCAACACACAGACAGATGGGTCCTGCTGTCTCCAAATACACACACTCACAAGTCTCCAAAGATCATGAGGCTATGCTCAGATACACAGACTAATGTGCTTCTTTCATGTCTGAATGGATCATAGTCTCCTCAGGGTACAGATATCTTCATAATTGGCCCCTAAAGTTGAAAAAAAGTGTGGTACTTGGGACTTAATTCTACCTATAAAAAGACCAAAAATATTAATGATGTGTTTTGATCTTAAAACAAGCCTTGACAGGGATTACTATAGATAACAAATGGGGCATTTACATAACAGTGAACAAAAATTCAAAGGATTTTTTTTTGTACTTTTAGTTTAGTTTTTAGTACAATGTGGTCATGTAAATGTACTCTAAAACGAAAATCAAAACCATAAAAAAGTTGTTACTTGAAATAAAATAATTGCTGACTGAAAAAAAAAAAAGTTAAACTAGCTGCTTAGGCAACATTTATCATTTTAATGCATTTTACAGTAACTTGATAGATTAATATAACTAAAACTAACACTGAAATACATTAGCAGCACCACAGGATTAGCTGTGTAGTGGGTGAATATCTCACTGGTGGAAAAACCTCTCAGCCAATCAGATTCAACATTAAATAGTAATAAAAATAATATAGTTTATAAACTTAGTATATATTTTAAAAGCTTTTAAAAAGACAAAACACTACAAAATTATTACATCTAACTAAAATTAAAAATGAAAATCTACAAATAATAACAATACAAAAATTGGGATTAAAATTAAATATAATATTATTTTAATAATAAAAATATATCACTGGCCATCAATGGTTTTCAAAATTTTGTAAGTTTCAATTAGCAAAATGTTACATATGAAAATGTTTGTTAGGTATAGAACAATATTGAGGTACAAAAAAAAAAAATAATTGCCTAACTTTTCAGAAAAAGCAATACTTCTGCGAGTAAAGCAATATTGTAACATGTTACTTAAAGTGACATTCCCCAACACTGCATGTGTATTGTATGTGAGGGGAGCTAGCCTTGAAGCTTTCATAATTAAAACTCAAGCCCTGTTTGCCATCTTGGTCTCTCAGCAGCAGTCATGGTGATCTTTGGTTTATTGGATTTGGTTGGATTAATGAGCGTTAACTTCATTCTGTCATCATTTGAGACTCTGAGCTGACACTGCAGCAGAAGGTGTGCAGGTGGCAGGAGCCAGTCAACCTCTGACCTTCATTCATGAGCACAACATCATCCAGCGCCGAGAGGATGATCACTGAGATCTCTAACAGCTAATATGACAAGCTCTGGGTCCTGCTGGGAGTTTGATTTCATTATTGAAAGAGTGAACACACGCTGATGAGACTGAGAGACACACAATCAACTGTTTCCTGAATGCTAGAATTCAGATACAAACTCATACACACACTTATATACAGTATATATACAGTATATATATCTATATATATATATATATATATATACACACACACACACACACACACACACACACACACACACACACACACACATATATATATATATATATATATATATATATATTGTGACGAGTCAGCTGCCTCCTCCCTGATTATCACCGGCACCCCGTCCTAAATCGCCGCCCTTCACCAGGCTCCCGACTGGAGTGGGTGTGTGAGAGGAGGGGCGCTGGACGAGTCAGGGCTGGCGGCGTGTGATGGGGCACACCTGAAGGAAGTGGAGCCTCATTACCGCCGCTGTTTAAAAGCCCAACGCGCCTCTCCTCAGGAGACCGGTCTCTTCCCCGTGCATGCACACTGGTGTCCTCGTGGGTCCAGGAAGGGTGCGTTGAGGGACTCCCGCGCCACCAAGACGTGAGCTGCCGGACCCGCGATCCGGATGGGAACCGCACCCGTATACACGGCCGACGGGCCAGGATGCCGGGCCGTCCATCCCCTACCAGCGCCGCGGCCAACGAGAGAGACGCGGCCGCTAGGAGAAGCCGCCGCCCCTCGCGCCCCGGACCAAGGAGGGGAGCGCGTGCGGCCGCCGGACTCCGCCCCTTGCCTGGACCCTTCCTTGATGAACACTGCCCGACCTACACGAACCCCGCAGCACAACGAGGACACCAGATTCCCTGTTATTTTGGACACTTTCCCCCTTTTGGCCACTTTTATTCCCTTTGTTTTATGATTTCTATTAATAAAAGCCTCTCCGAGGCCTGACGCCACGCCCACTGTGTCTGTCTTGTGCTCCTCCCGTGACACTGGTGGAGAATGCGGGCAAGGCGGAGCCTAGACAGCGCAGTTGGGAACCATCTGGTGACGTCACTCCTTCTCGCTTGCAAACGTTCGTGAGAACCCGGACTGGGACGGAGGAAAACTGGGGACAGCCTCCCAGCCACAAAAAGGGTAAGTGACTTTTCTGTTATGGTCATTTTACCCTGTGGTTGGTTGAGGCTGTCACTAAAACCCGGTTTCTCTGTCCCTGTTCCGGCGCGCTGCGAGAGGGAGGACCGCCCGGAGAGGAATCCCCGCCCACTCCGACCGTTTGGAGTCTGGTTGAGGATGGTAGCACTCCCGTGTGGGCGGCGCCCTGATGACGGGGATGTCGCTTGGGAGGGGGAATGTGACGAGTCAGCTGCCTCCTCCCTGATTATCACCGGCACCCCGTCCTAAATCGCCGCCCTTCACCAGGCTCCCGACTGGAGTGGGTGTGTGAGAGGAGGGGCGCTGGACGAGTCAGGGCTGGCGGCGTGTGATGGGGCACACCTGAAGGAAGTGGAGCCTCATTACCGCCGCTGTTTAAAAGCCCAACGCGCCTCTCCTCAGGAGACCGGTCTCTTCCCCGTGCATGCACACTGGTGTCCTCGTGGGTCCAGGAAGGGTGCGTTGAGGGACTCCCGCGCCACCAAGACGTGAGCTGCCGGACCCGCGATCCGGATGGGAACCGCACCCGTATACACGGCCGACGGGCCAGGATGCCGGGCCGTCCATCCCCTACCAGCGCCGCGGCCAACGAGAGAGACGCGGCCGCTAGGAGAAGCCGCCGCCCCTCGCGCCCCGGACCAAGGAGGGGAGCGCGTGCGGCCGCCGGACTCCGCCCCTTGCCTGGACCCTTCCTTGATGAACACTGCCCGACCTACACGAACCCCGCAGCACAACGAGGACACCAGATTCCCTGTTATTTTGGACACTTTCCCCCTTTTGGCCACTTTTATTCCCTTTGTTTTATGATTTCTATTAATAAAAGCCTCTCCGAGGCCTGACGCCACGCCCACTGTGTCTGTCTTGTGCTCCTCCCGTGACAATATATATATATATATATATATATATATATATATATCGGAAAACATCAATTTAAAAATAAGTAAATGAGAAATAAACACACAAATATAGGCCTATCTCACGGCTTTGGCCAGAGTAAAACTCTTTTGCTATCGTCATCCGATTAACTCTGAGGAAAAGGGGAGCCATTTATCAGAACCACAATGAATAATGAATTTTCTAAAATTAAACACATAAAACATTTATAATTAAGGTCGTTAACCATTTTCAGGGTTAATTGGTGTTTCGTTCACCCCAAATGTGTGTCAAATAAATTTTTGGGGGAAAGGTTATCTGTTTAGATGGGTTTCTTTAATTAGCTTGTGACACTACTGACCGTCAGCACCATGACAACCATGAAAAAGCATATATAATGGAAAAGATTCCTCTTGCTCGTGTGCAATTAGAGTTGGACTATTTGGATATAAATCTACCACAAAGCTTGAAATCATTTTATGACAATACGCTGCAAAAAGGGACCTTGCAGAAAACCATAAGCGCATCTGATCACCCATGTTAACATAAATTACAAAATTATGTAGACAGCAGAACACCATATTTTTAAAGCTCTCAAAACTTCCCAAATCCATTTCTGACAACTTTCTGGTGGAGCTTTTAACAGTTTTTTACTTTTCTTTCCCTTTAGAGAGACTGATGTCCTATAGACAACAGTAGCATCACTACAAAATTCTTTCTTCTCTTCTGACAGCTGCGGAGACGCACAAATCTCCTTAGATAAACACATCCCCCAATGAAAACGCGGAGAAAAGCTAGAATCATTTATTTTTCAGATCCCCTTAAAATCTCCAGACCGGCCCACTGCGGCATCACAGGAGTGTACCCACGGCCGCCCGAGAGCAAAGCGAGAGCTCACCCTGACAGAAGGCTTTATCACATCTTCATGACACATAAAGACGTTTCCCTAATCTCTTGCTGAAAAGCGTTTGAACTTTACCTTTCTGAGCTGGCGGTCTTGTGAGAGCAGCCGAGCTCTGACTGATAAAGATGGAGCAGGAAGATGGAGCAGCACAGCATATGTCCGAGGGTAAGGGTCAAGCCATTAAATCACGCTCTTATCTGCCGACACAATAATGAAAGTGCGCCTCCATTCCTCTTATAGCAAAGTCACAGTCCTGAAGCAGAAACCCAACAAAACACTTTCCACTGTGATATTTTTATAATGTAATATAACATGAAATGTATTTCACAAGCAATTCTAATTCTGTCATGAAACAGGATTTTCATTGAGAAAAAAGAGAAAAGTAACTGCCCATAGGGAAATTATTGGATTGGGAAAAGTGGCAGAAAATAGCACTATAGTAGCACTAAAGTCACGAGTTTGATTGCCAGAGAATATGGCCAAAATTAATAGCTCATATTTATAAATGCAGTTTTATACATAATGTAAACACAGCTAGGCTTTGGATAAAAGTTGACTGCGAAATGCATAATACATGAAGACATTGTGTATTATGACAATTAATCTTCGACTATAAGTCCAGGAAGCTGCATTTAGAACGTACATTTTAATTTAACATTGACATTATACTTAAAACGTCTCCCTCATTCTGTCTCCAGCGAGTTACGACTGGTATATGTGGCATTATCCATATCAACCACCAGGATTTATCAGTGCAAATATTACAATAGTGCCATAATACCAATCAGTGGCTTGCTGGAGGTACAAAGAACAAAAACCCTTCCTGTGACATTTCTGCAGTGTGACAGCCTAATCTCGACAAACTTAAAGTTCATGTTCAAAGAGTCACATTACCTTAAAATGGCTTCATCACAAAAGACACACACTTTCTCTTTATTTCAGAAACATTTGAGATGTTTCTATGCTATGCAATAGCTTTGAGAAAGTAGGGCTCAGATTGCATTTGGTTTCTGTGCACTTTACAACTTTCTGCATTGCATTAAGATGTCAGATTTGTTGTGCCAGTTTTTAAATCATTGAAGGTAACTACCATTGTTTATAGCAAGTCTTATGACCAACTGTAAAACAGCAAGCTAAAAAAGGAGACTTTAAAGTAGAGAGAAAGAATTTGAGCAAAATTTCAATCAGTTTCTGTAGAATGCAGGTTTTTGTGAACAAGGCTGGAACAAAGCTGGTTTGTCACTACCAACTAATCAGCTCAACCTAAATCTACTGGGTAAGCTAAGACCCCCACGACAGGTCCAAAAGATAGACCATCTTGGACCAGCTTTGGACCATAGATGACCATCTAAAATTCAAGTTAAGACAGAATTGAATCCAATAGGATCCATACTCTCAGTACTATAGGTACAGTCCATCTCCTGCAGCGTGTAAAGATAAGTGTGATCTAGAGAGAATAGGCCAAGCATTGCCATGCCACTGGAGCCGACCGTCTCATTCACACCGTGCAAGAAGAGGAATGAGCATTTAGACAAACAAATCATTTCAACCCAAGATTGCTCCGGCAGCACAGAGCTGTTCCATTATCACGCCACGGCTATCTGGGTAACGCTCAATTACAGTGTCATTAGGCTGCCAGCTCTGGGAAATGAGGGGCTGACAAGAGGGAGATTGAGGGAGACCCTGAACAAAGAAGATACCAGAATAGATTTAAAGAGTCGAGCATATAAGGCCGGGTATTACCAAGTAAGCCTAGGCTTGCTAAACTACTACATTTTAAATACAAACAAGCAAATACTAAAAAATCTGTAGTTCCAGGTCTTCTTGTGGATGACTGAAACTAAACTTCCTGTACTGAAGGTCTAACAAAGCTCCCAGATGAATTCCAGTTGATAAGATGAAGATGAAACTAATTAATAAGTGAAATGATGACTTGACAATGTTGAAACCTGGGTGGTTTTGCTTTCCACTGGTTTTGGAGAACTAGCTTTACTAGCTAGCAGTACAATGTAGCGATAAACACTTTATAATGCACCAACTACGGTTTTAAATTACATTTTGTACAAAAAAAAAATAAAAATAAAATAATGTAATATTTACACAAAAAACTAACCATTAACAGCACAAGCCATAGTCATAAACGAAGTTATCAAATGGAACATAATCAAGCTCTAAATGAATGAAACCTAAGCCCATGCAAATGCTTTAAGCAACACATTCCTAAAATACAACTGCAATGAAAAGCTCTATCTGTCATGAAATAATATAAAAAAGATACCAAGTCTTTGAATTGTTGTCATGTTGTCAAGTTGGAGATGAAGGTGGGGTAAATCCATACATCCTCAAGCAAGAGTGAAAATCCAGAACATTTCTTCCAATCATTGGGTCCATTTCAGAGAATTAAATAAACAGTTAGCAAGACGCCCTATAACTTGAACTTCCTACAATTATTTCCAATAATGAAACAATGCATGTGTCTAAAAGCAGTTCTCTAGTGTCTCTAAACCACACCCCCTTCTTTAAGCTATGACTGGCTTATAAACTAGTCAACACCTGAGAGAATAAAGCCCCCCCCCCCCACACACACACACTTTTTTTTTAAAGAGCACTATACTTGCTGAAACTGATAGGTTAGCTGGCTATCATGGTCTAGTTTTTGACCCTACTTCATAGTGCCATAACTACACCAATATGACAGAAATGCAGACCATCTTAGTAAATAGACCGCCATTCAATTTTAACAGCTTGTTTTGTGTATGTGTGTGTGTGTGTGTGTTGGGGGGGGGGGGGGGGGGCTAACTATTGTTTAAATCTACTTTAGTTTGGTCAGTATATAGATATATGATAAATTCAGCCATCAGTATCATCAATGCAAATTCCCTATTCCAATACTCACATCTCACAGATCTCCGAAATACTCAACAATCAACAATGGGGAAGTCGTGGCCTAGTGGTTAGAGATTATGACTCCTAAACCTAGGGTTGTGGGTTTGAGTCTCGGGCTGGTAATACCACGACTTAGGTGCCCTTGAGCAAGGCACCAAACCCCCAACTGCTCCCTGGGTGCCGCAGCATAAATGGCTGCCCACTGCTCTGGGTGTGTGTTCACAGTATGTGTGTGTGTGCACTTTGGATGCGTTAAATGCAGAGCACGAATTCTGGGTATGGGTCACCACACTTGGCTGTATGTTTCAGGCCTTTTGTACATACTTTTTTTGTAAGATACATAGACAAATGCATACATATATACACTGACAAAATATTACAGGGGATTTGTGTGGAAAACACAAAAGAAGAGCATACTAAATTAGCCATGACACGTACACAGAACAGACAGGCAGACTGATAGCCAGCGCATTGACCTTCTGATTTGAGCGGAGACCTTTACTGGTGACTGGCTCCTCGCTCACACAGAAAAACAGCACTAGCTTCACATCACCCGCTCACCACTCGGCCATCCCATAATCTTCCCCTTATCTCCATGACAGCATGCAAAAGGGCTCGAGGACAGGAACTAGCCACTAAATGTCAGAGCTTGACACCAGACGTCATTTCCAAAACAGCTGAAATATTCCTGAGCGCGCCTGTGGATCAAACTCGATACTGTTGTGGTGAAATGAAATATTGATCTATGAAGACGCCAGTGACAGATTCTGAGAGTGATTTCAGAAATACAATGAGTGTTGTATTTCCCACCAAAAAAAAAAGTTGTGCTTTTAAGAAATGCTTGAAAATGAAAGTAGCCTATAAGCTATAGATGTGTTGCTTTTATCTTTACTGTAAGCCTGAAACAAGCCTCCAGGGCAGACCGCAGGTGTCTTCATATAGCCTTCTGCATTAAAATACTTCTGCACCATTCTATGAAGGGTAATTTATTCAGTGGAAGAAACTGAACTTTTCTTTTTTCCTCGAACAAACTTAAGCACTCTAATTTTACTAGCTGGGGGTGATGCAGCACAAGGTTGTCAACTTTCTGTGGATGATACATCAGTAGCATTTGAAAAAATTAATTGTACTTAAAAAATTTTGAAGTGGATTTACTTGATAACAACATTGTAGAGTTTATTAAAGTTATCATCTGCACTGTATTAACGTCATAACAAATGGCAGTAGACTGGGATGAGGTTCACAGTTAAAATGCATAGATAACTTCTGTCATTTTGTAGACACATTTTCCAAAGTGACTTTTTGACACCAGAAACTAATTGCATTGAAAGTCCCTCTGGAGCAGCCTGATATTAAATGATTTCCTCATAAAAAAATGTTCCTATTTCTCAGAGATACTGAAAACCTTGCCCGCTGCACCCCGCGGGTCCACCAATCAGAGGAGAACAAAGAACTGGGACACTGTCCAAGCCAGTCACTGATTAGCAATTCAAAGACAATTCTGTTGGCTTCGCGAATGTTGCTCTGACAAGCCTGAGTTGTGTCTCTTAAGATTGTGCACTGCTGGGTCTAGAGATATAATTGACCATTCATAATGCCTCGCCAAAATATTTTGTCTTCATAAAATCTCCTTAATTAAGTTTTTTTCTGGTTTGAAAAAGTATTTTAGTGTTGCTTGCTAAGGCACACATTACTTTTGCTATTGCTCTCGGGGTTAGAGATTTCAACAAACCTTGTTTGCATGTGACTATTCCTGCATAATTTTTCAGCATACGTACATGATGTCTCAAATCATGCAGCTTGTTGAGATATACTTTTTAATCTACAAGATGCATGTTTTTCACCTGTGGACAAACAGGCACAAAATCCCATTGATTTATACTAAGGAAGTGATCGAGTCACCACCAGGAACTTCCTAGAAAACCCTAGCAACCCTGGATTATCCTAGCAACCATTCTCTTAACTCCACAGCAACTGCCCGAACACTACTGTAGGGACAAGATTTTCATAAGCAAATAACTCACGTTTGTATTTAAAAATATACAAATCTAGTTATTTTATTTCTTTGCAGTATTGTCGCACTCTCTTAACAGCTGTTTAATAATAGAAAGGAACATTTCCTTATTCAGATGTTTTACACGCATATAGATGAAGAAAAGCATTGTCTGATTTGCATCTTTTTATAAAGTCAGCGCTTGGTCAGTCATCATCACTCTCTTTGTCTTTGTCTTCTAAATATTCAAAAGACAGCTGCTCATTTTCATACTTAATCTGATATTCAAAACAGGGCCACAGAGGACAGACTCAATTAAACTCCCTCTCCCCCTGCATATTTCCATTTTTCGTCCCATAGACTCTGACTCACCATCATATTGTGTCGAGATTCTGTTAAACTGCAGTGAGGTCCTGTTTACTTGCCAATTTACCAGTCAATGATTTTTCATTTTCCCCACAGTCCCTGGATTCGGTGCTTGTTGGAGACCTGATGGATGGGCCAATCACAATGCATGAATGTGTGTGTTGGGGACGGGTAGTGATCCATGGGCTGTCGACTGACAATGGTGGGAGGGGGGCAGGTTGGTGCTCCAGGCATCTGGAAAGCAAATAACAGCATTAGGGAATGCAAATTGAAATTGCAGACATGCTGGAAAGACTCCATCGCAGACGCAAATGTAGCACATCCTTGTCTCCTTATTGAAATATATCAGCAAACACTTTGCCCTAAGGTATGTTTAGCATCACGAAGAACTTGTGTGGCGTAATCCGTATCTGTGCCAGTGAATATTCAGCCAAAACACAATTTGCTCCCTTCAGTGACTGCTGATATATGATAACCTGTTGCTGAGCTCATCCCCCCGGTGCGTAATTTGTTTATGTCAATCACATGTAAATACAGCATTTGCCTCTCATTTTCACATTTTGCTTTCGGTTGGCCACAAATTTTGTCTGAAGCAATGAACAGATGACTGGTATCTGAAAGAGATGATTGGCATGTTCCATCTTTATTGATTCATCTATGTGACCATGTTGAGTTAAGAATCATTACCTTTACAATAAAACTTTCTCCATTCCTTTAGGACATAGAACCTGGGTTTGAAAAAATCTGTTGCTGAGGCAAAGAAAGAAAACACACACACACACACACACACACACAAACACACACACACACACAGTATATTGCAAAATGAAGTTTTCTTAATAAAAATAAATAAATAAGTGCCAATATATTTTTATACAATTATATATATATATATATATATATATATATATATATATATATATATTAGGGGTGTAACGGTTCACAAAATTCACGGTTCGGTTCGATACGATACACTGATGTCACGGTTCGGTTCGGTTCGGTTCGATACGTTTTAGATACAGCTAAATGTAAAAACATCTCAACTTTTCAGAATGCCGCAAGCGCACCGCGGGTCATGTGACAAGAACTAACCAATCAGCTTCATCCTTTCCCGTAACAACGTTGAGAGCTCAGCCAAGATGAAGGAACAGCTGATCATAGTTGTATATGGATTGCAATTTTGAAATAAATTTAGTAGCAGAGCTACTGCAAGCGATTTTTAGAGCTGCAAATCCATTTATCCTTCGCTGAAATTTCCGCGTCTCATGGAGAGAGCACGTCATTGTTGCTTAGCAAAGACAGACGCCTCAGGAGAAAGACGCGCTTAGCGTTTTCCATGCGTTTTTAGGCACGATATGTGAACGGCCCCTAAGGCGCTCGCTCACTCAGCACGCGCTGAAGGCTCGTTGCAAAATGTCGAATGCATTTAACAGACCAGAAATATAAGATCCTTAAATAACCAACAGGTCTGGTGTTTGGGTTGGATTCCCTTTAAGCTATAGTGTCTAAATGCTGCAGGGATAGTTTGCTGCGTGCATGTTTCCCCTTTTTTTCCGTCTTTTCCCAGATAGTACTGACGCATATATCCCAGATATTCCCGCTGGTGTTTTTTTTTTTTTTTGTAATCCCGCTGGTGTACCCTGTCATGTTGCAGATGCGACATACCGTTGTTTTTTTATCCACCACTCTCTTGCCATCACCATTATAGCTTAAAGGGAATCCAAAGTGCACCCAAACACCAGACCTGTTGGTTATTGGAGGATCTTCTCATTTCTAGTCTGTTAAACGCATTGGCTATTTTGCAACGAGCCTTCAGCGCGTACTGAGTGAGCGAGCGCCTGCTGAGTAGCCTTAAATAAACATATAAGATGGTGTTTTTTTCTTCTTCGGGAGTGTCAGGGGCGTTGCCTGTTACGTTGTTTGGGTTATTGGGCTACCTTGTTGAACGCATATCATTATATTTCTCTCTCTCTTTTTTTTTTTTTTTTTTCAAATATAATTAAATACTCCAACGAACCGTTCGGTATACATAATGCGTACCGCGTACCGAACCGAAAGCGTCGTACCGAACGGTTCAATACGAATACGCGTATCGTTACACCCCTAATATATATATATATATACACACACACACATAAGTACTGTACATATATACATACATGTATGCTTTATATATATATATATATATATATATATATATATATATATTTAATAATACTTTAAATATATTTTAAAATACACATCCACACCTATACATATGATTGCATATTGATGTGTATATTTTAGAATCTATTTAAAAACAAAAAATATGCACATTTTGATGGTATGTACATAGTGTAAAGAAACATGTTTTTCACACAATTGTTTTCAATTGTTATTTTCAAAATATAGCTTTATTGCTATTATCTAAAATAATAATAATAATATTTATAATAATAATTTTGCATACTTGTCATGTTTTATGAACAGACAGAGAGACTAAATAGCCTGAACATAAATAAATAAATAAAGATGTTATATGTATGAGGCAAACTCAGAGAAAATTACAGCTAAACATTTTCAGTGGTCTTTCATGATCTGTGTGTTCATTAGGCCTCAGATGTCTCCATGCTTCCAGTGTAACAGCTGGACAGATGGTCGCAGGTCCTGCAGGTTAATGCAGCTGTGGTTCCCTCACTGCACCAGACTGTGTTTGACTCACCTGAGATTTACCCAAAATTTCTTTCCTTTCTCTCTCTCCCTCTCTCTGTTATTTTTTACCAGTCGAATAAGAAAGGCTGAGTAGTTTGGAATATGCAATATTGACTTGGTCCTGCTGGGCTCCACCAGGTTGATTTAATAAGAATCTGGAGGGTAAAATGAAACCATGAATGCATGACGGAGTTATTCTGCACATCCATCTGTGTCCTTAATTTTGTAAATAATAGGAAATCTAGCATCACTCCTCAAGTAAAGAATATTGGGGTGTAATGGGATTTTGTAATGACTGTAACCTTCTTAATGAAACCAATCTGATTTCAGATTAGACTCTAAATATGTGTGAATTACAGTACCTGAATGAAAGCATTTTTTTATTTTGTATTGAACTTTTCTAAGTCTGATTATGCATTTTTCTGTGTATGAATATACTACATGTAAAATGTTTTTATTATAGCTCTTTATTCATTGCAAATCTTCATCCATTGTTTTTCAGTGAAGATTTAGGCTGCATCAAAACTTTAACGATATTTAGCTTCATTACAAAATGATTTCTGCAGGTCCCGAATGAAAATTAGTTTTATGAGTATTGTATTTAATATCCTCTGTAATGAGTTTATTTCAGTATGCCACAGATTCTCTTCTAGTCATTTTCACACAGTGCTGCTACTCAATAACCACAGGAACCTGACAATAAGACTGTAAGACTGCTAAAGCCACTGTGCTCATCTCAAAGCCATATAGAATGGTGAAAGTTGCCCTCTTTTATGCTAAAAAATATTTGATGCTTTCTAGTAGTTTTCTCTCTCTCTCTCTCTCTCTCTCTAGTAGAAGCTTTTAGCTGCTGAAGTTTAGTTTTAAGGAGTCGATTTAATGTCATGAACACTATCAGCAGTATGGTAATGGATCTGTCTGTCAGTTTGCTGTCAGTTCGCTTACACCTGGACAGCACGTCGGGATGTGTCTTGAGGGAAGCCATCGGGGTATGTGTTTTTTTTTTTTTTTCAGATTAAGTTACAAGAATTTGCTCTGCTGGCCTCAGCACTGTTTAAACCTGCAGTGTTATCCTAAGGGATAAACAATGTCTCTTTCTTTCTCTCTGTCTCACACACACTTCAGCATGGCTACAGTCAAAATGTTCTAGAAGCTCAGGACGTTCTCCAGGATTGCTGAGAATTACATCAGGTTTCGAACTCACATCCTTTCTTCTAAGGAAACATGTGTCCCCCTGGTATAGTGCCCTCAAACACATGCACGTATAATTGGATTTTGGATTTTTATCGAATGATATTAAAATATGACACGAGTTCCCCTTCTGAATTAGCTGAACTTTTGAGTGTGTCTCTGAGGATTTATGCACTCGGAAAAATACTGTGGGGTAACACAAGGCTAATATATATAAAATAAACAATAAATAAGTAATATTTTTATTTAACAAAGATTTCAGTATATAACTTTTTTTTTATCAAATTTATCAGTAATGGATGCTGAAAATTCTGATTTGCATTAAAAAAGCTACATGTTTGTGTAGTAGAGTCTCTGCAGTTGTTTATTTCATCAGTCGTGCAAAAAAGTCATGTACTGCCTACCACTGAAGAGGCGGAGAACTGCAGCTCTGTCATTAATGTTTTCAATTTCAGCATAAAAAAAGATAAATGTTTCATGAACTTAAAATGGAGACAGTGTCATTCCAGCTTCAAAAATGGCACAAGCATCATAAAAGTAGTCCCCATGACTTGTGCACTATATTCCCAAGTCTTCTGAAACCTGTTTAAGAAACAGACTAAAATATTAAGGTGAAAATGTTAATATCCTTGGCACATTCTCAAGTCTTACGATGACCCATTCATAAATGAATCATTCTTTTGAGTTTAAGTTGATAAAGAATCAGTTAATCTGAATAATCTCAAAACTGCTGTGAAATGATGTAGAAGGACAAATGCATAGTATGAGTCTGATTTGCTCACAATGTTTCAGTGTTTATAATAATAATAATAATAATAAAAAAACTCTCTATAAGATAAGGTGATGGCTGCCACACTGAATCTTTTCTGTTGCTCTGTGTAAGACTATACGGGCCATAGAAATGTCTGTTGTTCAAATATAAATGAGTTTTTAACCTGCTCCACTCCATCAGAGCTGGTGGGATTGATTATCTTTGTGTGAACTGACCCAGTACCGGACCAACCAAGCAAGTGAGCTGGAATCTAGGCCAGTCTTACAATTACTGTCTCTGAGAAGTTCAGACTCTCTCTCCTTGTCTGGCTCTCTCCTTCAGATGTCTTGAAGAGGTTGGATGTTAAAGCCATCTAGTGTTAAAGCCAGGAGAGACTCGGTTCTATGAGACGTGTAGGAGAGAGTGGTAGAATGATTTCAAAACATCACCTAAAATGCCTTACTATACAAACACTTGAATAATTGTTGGTTCTCAAGGTGAACAGCATCTGTGGCTGTTGTTGAATACCACAATTATTGAAGACTCATGGAGGGCTATTAGGCAATACTGAGTAGCCTGTATGTAGTAGAAAAAGTAATAATAAAAGTAATAATAATAATAATAATAATAATAATAACAATAATAATAATTATGAGTATTATTCATTTCTGTGGCAATAATGCCACAGTTGAACCCAGAAAAAAAATCTTTATTATAAACAACCACTGGATGGCAGCAATAGGCTAATATTTAAAAATGTTTTCTGTTCCATCAGAATATCTAACAGCACCAAATCTGAATTTGTTCCTGTAAAAACATTAATAAGCAGAACTATTTCCGTTTTACAGCAGCTTTGAAAAAATGAAATGCATCAGATGTTACTGGATCAAAACCAGCTAAACTCTTAATTATGAATACAAGTGATGCATACTGGAAAGTCCTCCTGAGAAAGATGAATGGAGGAACATATACAGAGACGTACAAAAACAAACTTAGCTTGGGTAAATATTCTCACACACAGAAAAAGGTTAATAAATGGGTTTAATTATGCTCTTTAGTAATATATGGGTCAATATCATATATATATATATATATATATATATATATATATATATATATATATATATATATATATATATATAATTTCCTGTTTGCTTTATGTCATATTATAAATATTAGACACTCAAGTAGGCCTACTATAGAAACACATCAGCTGAGCTCCCATACATTTTTTTTTTTTTTTTTAGAGATAATTACAGGCAATTATTCAAAGCATAAATCATATGTCCACCCTGTCATGGACACATATTACTGTTAAATACATTTACATTGCAAATTATATTTTCATAAAATCATTTTAGTTTTCAAGCAACATTAACTACAGATGAATTCTATGTCCACCCTCATGTTTATGTCCACTTGATTGAGTCTAAGTGACTGACAGGGTGAACATTTTGGAACAAGGACAGGGTGGTGGACAGTTTGAACTTCAGTTAGCATATTAGCTTACACCAAACTGTGACTAGTTGAAGAGAATTTGGTATATTTAAACTTACATTTTTGAAAATGCTGTAGGCTATTCAAATCACTTCAGACATATTTTATGCTGACGGTGGACATGTAAGCTTGCAAAGCCAGTTACCAAACTCTTACAAAGAAAATTTGTCAATTGAAGTCACCAAACAAATTTCACCTCATCCGTTGAAATTCCCGTCACCGAAGAGACAAAAAATCTGTTGTCCTGATGTCACGAAAGGGGACGACCTTTTCTTAAAGGGACGGATTCCCCAATATAATTTTATTAATAAAATTTTAAAACACTTGAGTAATCTCTTATTAACTAAAATATTATTTTTTAATTAATTTTAATTTTAAATAAGGAACATTTTAGTTTGATTTTTTTTTTTTTTTTAGCATTTTGCTATATTTTACTAGACCTATCATTCAAATTTATAGAAAATGAAAAATGAGTTATTTATGTACAGGACACCCAAAGGCACCCTACAGTGTTGAGTTGACCTATATAATATCCAAGCCTGTTTAGATGGTGTGTATTACTAAGGCAAACAACTATTGCTCTTTAGGGAATTTAGATTCATCTCATTGACTCGAGTCTTTTAAATCTGTTCCTCACCAGTATTAATTTAAATTATTAATTTACATATTTACGCCAGCAGATGGCGGCAAACGATCGTTTTTAGATATATGATATTTACTTCTTTGAATAGCTAAACATAACCTAATTATTAAGCCTATAGGCTATAAACACGATTGAAAACGATTGAAAACGTTCACAAAGAGATTCACTTTGAGGAGGTGTGTTTAAATCACTCATCAAGTGTAAACTTTGTTATACAGCTCATCCGACCTTTGTGCTACAAACATTAATGAATACCCAATATACATTTTGAAGAAATGCTATTCAAGGTTTGCCTGGTAGTAAGTAAGCCAGAAAACAAGTAAATAAATAAAATCCCATATTATTATTTATTTATTTATTTTGTAAAGGGCATAGCCTATGGATGTTATGATGTTTGACTTTGCTGACCACCCAAAATATTCACATAGCAACATTCTAAAACACTTCACAACCACAAAACAAAACCATGGCTATCATTCAAGACCTGGGAAGCACCACTCGCTTATTGTCTCAGAAAAAAAAAAAAAAAACATGATTTTAAACCTGTATACTATATATATATATATATATATATATATATATATATATATATATATATATATATATATATATATATATATATATATATACATACACACACACACACACACACACACACAAGTACAACCCCCTGTGTGTGTGTGTGTGTGTGTGTGTGTGTGTATGTGTGTATGTGAAGGATAGCTACTTAAAAATCTTGAAGAAAACCATATCCAAAATTATGCATGGAATACAGACAGACCATAACTTTCTTGTCTTGCCTCCAGTGGCTTATTTCTGGAAGGTGGTACAGTCAAAGTGAGCAATAAACTTGTATTTCACAGTGTTCCCGAAGACACTGCACAAAAATATTTTCAAGAATTTTCATTCCGTCAGCAAGGTCAAGGCCCTCTTAATGTGAAATGCTATGAATCAGTGAAGAGTTTGCTGATGCGGATAAATAACAGCAATGGTCAATTTAGTCTAGCCAGAGAGGAATGTTTAACAGAGACGGAAGAATGTCTGAAAGATATGCAGCTCCTGAACCGCAAATACAATAAAATAACGTTTGAACTCCCTCTTAAAGAGCCCAAATAAGAACCGTATGGCATTTTATTTCTGGCCGGTGGCTCCACAAACACGAGAGGAATCTCAGATGTGGAATACCGCACTGTTGACGTTGGACGAGCACATTGTCACATTATTAACCATCATCCATCTGGAGGTGGGAAGAGATACGCTTCAGATCTTCCTACAGCCATCCATCGCTCTGAAATATAAACACAGAGGACGACACGTCGTCGCATTGAAGCTTTTGTTTCGTGGGGAGTCTGCCTGGTATCAATCTGTTGGAGGAAGACAGCGGATGCGGGGTGTTTGGAGCACACAGGACAAAGAGGATGCGTGTCGCATTGCCTGCTGACCAGATTTCATCAAAGTGAGGGACGTGCAGCAGTGCCTTAATGTCACATAAAAGAGATAGGCTTCAAACACACCAATCTGAAGCTGTGCTGCAGGCCTCCATGTGGGGTGAGGAAAAGAACGTCAGGTTCAAACGATGAGGAAGGCGTAGTTCTTCATACAGCTCTATGATTGATAAAGTTTTCTGTTGTGGTGCATGGAAACCGAATGGAAATATTTTACTTTGATTCATAGCATTGTATGGTTCAAATATTTATACACTGTGGTATACTTGAAAGAAAAGTGTCCAAAAGCATGGTATGTGAAGCAACTGAAGTGGATTTGTCGAAAAAGGAATAAGCATATCAAATAATGATAACTTTAAGCAAATACAATTCGATAAAGAAAAGAAAATACAAATGAGATCTTAAAAGCCAGTACTTCAAGAAAGAAGTAGTATGTTCTGCGTAAGTGCCTCGGTGTGATAACAAAATGTACTTCCCTTTGAAAGATAAATGTGTCAAGTGTGAAGTTTTTTGGGTTATTTAACACAAGGCCTCTTGTCCTGTTTCAGTTCTCTAGATAGAAACATGCACTAAAGTTTATCATTTTAACACAAGTAACTAGGTACTAACCCTGAACCTACCCCTAAACCTAACCCTAGCCCATGAAGTTACCTTGTGTTACCAGAACTTTCTTAGATAAATACACTGTAAGTACACTATAAGTACATGTTAGTACACGTACTGTAAAATAAAGTGCAACCAAAAATTCTTACTTCTGCACTTCTTAGAATTGGCAAATGTTTGAATCACCATGGCAGCAACACATTACTCATCCAAAATAACCACAGTAGTACAAAAATGGTACTTGTTGGTAAGGAACAGCCAGAGATGGTTAGAACAAACCAATTACCTGTATCTTAGAATCAGAAAAAAAAGTACAATTGCAAGATGCTGTCTGAGTATTTGCTAGTTTGATCTGGTTCAGACTGTGTTATGGAAACATAACTATTATAATGGATACAAAACCCTGTTTCTTAATGTAGAAGTTGCCCATCTGCTGTACCAAGCGTTCGGTCTGCATGTTTTGAGAAGGAATAAGATGCTATTTTAATCCAAGAATGAGAGATAAGAATTTTCTGTCTCTCTGCAGAGCAGCTCACAATATAAATGATGTCTGTTCCAGTAATCAACCTCCACGAAAGGGTGAAATTAACACAGACCCACCTGATCAGCAGGGAAAGAGAAAGAAACCACATGAGCCAAACATGTCAAGAGAGAGAGAGAGAGAGAGAGAGTTGTAGAACAAATGAGATTATGCAGAATAATCAATGGGACACTGATACTGATCCCAGAGCAGATACACTGGCATGAACAGATTGGCACAATAAGACAGGAAACGGCTGTTGACATCATCAGTCGTGTAGAGGGCACAGATGGGCTCTACCCAGGAGACGAGCAGGTGAGAGGGAGGAAAGCATTGGAACAGACCCTCATAGCTGAGAGGAAAACATTTTAAAAAGGTTGCTGTGTGTTCTTTTGTGGGTTTTCAGCAATTAAAGCATGAAAATGGTGTCTAACTGGTTCTCACACATCTTGGTGCATTGCATAAGTACTGTAAATAAATGTGCTGAAAGAAGTAGTTTTGGTCTTACATTTCGGTCTAACAGGACTGTTTATAGTCAAGACATTCACATACAGTTTCATAATAAGGGCACATTGCAGTGAAAATATCTGCTAGATCTGTAGCTCTTTACAAAAGAGTTGTTTATTAAAATATTATGTTAATAATATGTGTTCCTGTGGCTCAGTGGTAGAGCATTGTTAGGCATGTTAGGCATTGTTAGCATGTTTTATGTTCGCTGCTAGTTCAGAGCTAGAATATAGTGACTTTGATGATAATGCTTTGGGTTGTTTTGTAATCATTTTTGTTGAATGATAATGAAAATAAGTAGTTTGTTAATTGTTTTATATTAAAAACACTTCATTTAAATAAATTAATTGGGGGGGGGGTTATTGTGTTAATTACATTGTTGTCTATGGAAGGGTCAGATAGCTTTCAGAATGCATCAAAAATGTCTTACTTTGTGTTCCGAAGATGAAAGGAGGTCTTACAGGTTTAGAACGACATGGGGTTGAGTTATTAATGACAGAATTTACATTTTTGGGTAAACTATCCCTTTAAGAAATGAAGGATTTTGAGGAAAAAGTAATTATGGCGAAATCTATAAATCAAGGGGATGTCTGAGGGTGATCTCAGAGGTCCATACTCATATTTACTTTCTTGCATTTGCATTCTGCTTACACATTTGAAGCATTAGATCGCTAGCAGGTGATTATTTATAATTGGGGGAGGGTGCTTTCAAGTTATTGGTTGTGTATGCATGTGTAATCATATCAAGCATTTATTCAATGTTTTCCAAATTCAACATTTTTACATTTCCATTAAGGTGCGTTTGTGTATAGTAACATGCACATATGTTATAAAAATTTGGTTGTGTGTGTGTGTGTGCGTCTGTGGTATTTCCTTGTTATTAACCCTTGAGATTATTATTATATTATCTTATATATATATGAAACCTGGGTCCAGTTAATATCTTCAAAATCAAGCCAATTTAAGAAAATATATTTTATAGAAAGATGTAAGGCACTTGGGTATCATCACTCGTGTGAGTGTTATAAGTGTGTGCATGTGAAAAAAATTAACGTGACACAGATATTTTCAAAATCTTTTGATCTATATAATTGACACAAGGGTTTTTCTCTTTCTTTTTAAAGAACAGACAACAACAATGGACAGATAATTTCCTCAGTCTCTTCAAAATGTACTACTTTCAACCTTAAACACAAACTCCCCGTTATTAATTTTTTTTAACAAACAAACAAAAATAAAGTATATACCAGAATGCAATTTCATTTTTTCACCTCAGCACATTTTGACAATATCAGCCACATTCATCTGTAAAGAGTGAGTGGCAGTGCCACATTTATGCCATCACATCTAGATGTGGGACTGTTTAGCTGACCTGGGGTCAGACTACTAACTGTCAATGATTTAACAAACATGCTAAAGACAGTTAAGATTGATTTCAGGTCAGATCACTCTACAGATAGTTAGTGAATTGTGCCACGGGTCCATTTTTTCAACCACATCTGATCCAATCGATCAACAAACAATCCATAACACCGCCTGTGGGATATTTCTCTGTTATCGACCCCTGATCATGTGATGTAGTCATGCGGACATGGCCGTGTGCGTCATGCAGAGTGCAGCATTTCTAAACTTGAAGGGAGGGGGTTTTGCTCTCCATCTCAATGAGCCGGTCAAATCTGTATGCCACATGGTGACCGAAACTGCAGCACTTTCCCTGCAAAACCAATGGCAACCTTAATCAGATACATCACTTCCTGTAACCTCCACAAACGCAAAGCTCATTAAAAGAGCCAAAAATTAAGCTCTTTTCAGGTTTGGTTAAAAAAAAAAAAACTTCATTCTGACTAGGCCTGAACTCTATGCAAGTACGAGAACACAAATGCTTCTAGCTATGCTTGATTTTACATTGCGTTATGAAATTAGCCCAAATTCATCCATTCTCCAAACCATTGTATCCTCTGTAGGGAATGCTGGAAATTAGCTTCAGTGATTATAACGTAACATAAGTGTGAAAGGTGCATTATTGTGGGTATTAAGGAAGTTTTAGCAAACATTTGACATATTGTCATGGTGTTTTAATAGTTTGAAGTGAATTTAGTTTAGCAAGCTAGTTCAAGTTAGCTAGTCCAACGGTCAACACATTTATAGTTTAACAACAACGGCATTAGATTCAATGATGCAAACTTATGATGATAACTCTATCGCCTCCTTGAGTACTAAGATGTGCTACTATTACATTAACGCAAAAATGTATTAGTATGTATTATTTCAACCATCCATTTATTCTCCAAACCGCTTTTCCTGTGTAAGGTCATGGGGTTGTTGGTAATTAAGTGTATTTCATAATCCAACACAAGTATGGGAGGATGCATGCTGTTTAGCTTAGCAAGCTAAGTTAGTCCAATGGTCAACATGTTTATAGCTATAGCTACAGTACCTTAACAACAACAACATTCGATTCAGTAACGCAAACATTTGATGGTAACAGTTTATAGGTGTGCTATCGTTACATTGACGCAAAAATATTAGTATGCATATTATGCATACATTATTTGCCTTTACATACTTGCATAGAGTGCAATTCTTACCTAAAACTGACAGACTTTCATTGGTAAAAGGTTACGCAAACGTTTGCGCAACACGTTTTCACATCAACATTGTGTGCGTACCATAAACAACCCAACTTGTCTGCTAATGAAGGGCAGGGTGTGGGGCCAGGAAATATCTGAGACATACATCTGTGACTCACTGAACTAATCAGATCTGACGTGGATGCAGCATGTATTGAGTACACGTGTATATGTGTATAGTGAGTACTTACAAAGCAACGTTTTCTCTGAAGTGCACTCACACATAACCCACACACACATCTCTATGTGGTTTGAATCAATATCAAATTAACAATGTCCAGAAACCCCTCCACATCCCTCCGGTTTCAAGTCTTTCATTCTCCGGCTTGTCTTTTCCCATGTGTAAAATCCCTTTCTGAGATGACGGTCATTACATATCTGTTCCACGGAAAACGCGCTTGTCTCTTTCTCGTTGCTGGTGCATTAACGTTTCATCCCAAATATTGCTCTAGTGCTGTTGAGGGTCCTCAAGGCTATATTGAAAATGTGACTGTGGTTAGTACACGTTTATTTACATCCAGAGTAAATACATGTTGTGTTTTCTTTAAAATGGCCCCTGAAACCCATTTGCAAAGCGGAGTGCAGAAACTAGTACAATGAACGAGAGAGAGAGAGACAGAGTGACCGCTGGTCTTCATGAAACAAGACTGAGTAAAGCTTGTTTTCACGATTAGAAAAGCTTTAAAACAAAGATAAGAACACATGGTTCTTTACGATGTTTTGTTCACTTTGAACAAGTGTTGAAGGACATTCTCAGGCTTGAGCGGCCAGAGATGTCTTATCTTTATGGGTCTTAATTAATAAATAAATATCATCTAAAATGTTTTTTTGAATAAGGAAAACAAGCATGTTTTGTTTGTTGGGGTGCATTTTCATATAGATATTGTTACAGATTGGCGCATTCTCAGAGACCTTTTCCACCACAGACAGCTCTAGGGGTGTCATATATCAAATAAGAGACAAAAAAGTACACAGATCTAAGAATATTCCATGGTGTTCTTATTCAAGACAAAAAAAAAAGTGATGCATTCGCCGGATTCTGTTGATGTTTGCATGTTTGTTTTGGCAATGTGACTAACCCCGCCCCTCCACAACCCAACCCAGTCCTGTCCTCAGTCCCAGTTGGTGGAATTGCCTGCCGATTATCGCCTAAACAAGACTGTGACCAAAGAGAGAAGGTAGAGGCTGACGCATGGAAGGTTCTGGCTGCTTCTTCCGTTCACCACCTTCTTGTTCTCTGACGGATAGGCGTATACAATGGGCTTGTCCGTGTTTGGGGCCATTAAACGTGGATTGCGGGAACACTGATCATCGGCGCACATTCCACTTCCTGAACCGCTGATATCATCACCTTAAGATGGGAACACAACAAGGAGATTCATGAGCTGAAGTGCGACAGAGTTCAGGAATGTTCCACAGTAATGCCGAAGCTACATTCCAGGGCTGAAGAGTAACAAACTTAAAGTAACTTCCGTTTTTGTAGCCTGACAGTAGATTTGTTTTTATTAGTTTTGAATCTGACTAATTATAGTTCAATTATAGTAGGGTTGGGTATTGGTTTAAGATTAACTGTTTAATATTAATGCTCTCACCCTCTTCTCATCTTTCATTCCACCCATCTTCATTTTATTTTGTGCTAGATAATACTGCTAAATGTTAATATTATTCATTTTTATATTATTTTGATTATATAAATAAAAAGGAATCATTTTAATGGTTTAAATGTTATTAACTATTAATTTGCAGTGTAGTATTGTTATTTTATTGTTATTATTATGACAAAGAGCCAAATCAGCAGTGATGATTCACTATTAAACAACTGACGTATGTCATTGAATTTAATAATAAACAATTTTTTATTTTCTACAATGAAATCCACAGCAACTTTCTTATGCACTGCCATTCAAAAGTTTGGGGTAAGTACGATTTTTAAAAGTTATTTGAATTTTAAATGTGATTTGATCAAAAATACAGTAAATAAATAATATTTTGTGCTGCTTATTTTTATTTGTATTTTTTTGGGAAACTTGATAAAAAAATTTTAAGGATTCTTTCAAAGTCAAAAAGAACAGCTTTAATTTAAAACAAAAATATTTTCTAACCTCATGACTACACTGTTTGTTGCTGAATAAAAGTAATGATTTCTTTAAAAAAAAAGACTCCACATTGTTAAATAGTATAATGTACAGTATGTGTATACTTACTGGTATCCTGGAAGTCCACATCATTTCCATTGACGGCATACTTCAGTCGATTGATCATTATCTTAAGCTGCATGATCTGTTTGCGTACAGCCATATCTGGTTTGGTAATATCAATTTCCACCTCAGGATTATTGATCTGACTGGCCAGTCCATCTCCCATCACTTCTGGCAGATACCTGACAGAATAAGACACAACAAGAAAGATGCATGTGATCTGTGTCAGATTTGTCACTGACGAGCGTTATAAACGTTCCCCCACTTTTGAAAAGCCGCAGATTTTGTACAATGCAATTTCTCTAAAATAATCTTGTCGCCACTGTACATGAATGTGAATTGTGTTTCTATTAAAACTGCGGTTGATTGAGCTGTTTATGTGCATTTACCTGTCCACACTCATTCCGTTCCAACATGTGTCTGCTTCGCTCGGTCCAGACTCGCGATCCACACACAGTTTTCTGGGCAAATGGACCCAGTACTGCATGATATCCCTCAACATTCTGGACACATCGGATAACTGAGAGAAAGAAAATGGGATTGGAAAATGTAATCTCACAAACAGGGTCATAGACAGTGATGAAAACATATTTATAATTGCAAATAATAAAATAAATAACACTTCAGCTGTTGTTTATGCATTTACAAAATGTTAATACTCAGCATATGTTGACATGAATCATTTTGCATATCATTAAGCCTGTTCCATTCACAGTAACCCTATAAAGCCTACTGTGTCTTATTTGATTTGATTTAGGCCTCTAAATTATCAGCATGATCAAAACCTTGCTGAAAAACCTTTTGTACACAATCTGCTACATACCTTCTGTCGTTTGACTGATCAGTTATACTTTTAAGCAAGTAAAAGGCAATCTAATACATTTTCATTACAAGCTTTTCAGGCATATACATTTTAACAAATGCACCTAATTGCATATTATTTCTCAGCTTGAGCGGTTAAATGCATTTTTTATTAATTAGTTTTTTCCTCCTCAAATATGAGCTTCATTTTATCCTATGTCATACTAGCCATAAAAGCCTACTGTATCAAATATGTATATACTGTAAATATACTAATAAAAAAATCACACATTTTTTGAAGTATTATTTCATATGTGCAGTATGCTTTTACTGGGTTAATAAACACCAGAGTTCAAAATACATTTTGTATAATCAACTATTTTGTTCCTGTGCTGGGTTGCCACAGGATGCCTGATGTAAAGCAAAACTACTACCATACACCATTCAGACCCACTCACCACTTTCTCCAGTTGGGCTTCTGGGGTGCCGCTCACTTCTTCTGCTGTGTTTCTACCTCGCTTGATCTGGTCCTCAGTTTTGGAGCTCTGAGCAGGAGAACCACATGCCTGAAACACCTGAAGAACAAGAAATGGTTCTGGTTAATTTTAGCTCAAGGTTTACACAAACCTCGAAGAAGAACGAAGGTCTTGGGGTTTTGGAATGACATGAGGGTGATTTTGGGGTGAAATATCCCTTTAAGTCTGTTCAGACAGGTTTAAAGTGCAGAACTGACCTTATTGTTGAACGTGTTGAGGTTGTCTTGCATGTAGAGAATAGCTTCAGCAATGCGTTTTGGCAGAGACAGAACCACCGAATCCACACTGTAAGGCCGGCTCAGTTTGTCAACTACCTCCAGCATAGCATCTACACACAAACACAAAGTCTTTATATCATGTGTGACAAGCTGTAATGTCTACCGTTTAATAGAGTACAAAACTGCCATTGCATTGATTCCGGAAGCATTTTTTCCATTGATTTTTTCCCATGGAGATTTTTTAAAGTCTTGGTTAAAGCATTTTTAGTCATGAACAAAACCAGCGTGATATGAGATGAATCGCTACATTATAAATTCGATTTGAAGCAAAGAAATATTTGTAAATCAGACACAGGTGCAAGACTGTATACTTAACAGATTTAATGATGGAAAGAACACAACCTGTCCTCCAACCAATACGCTCGTATAGGTCGTTTGTCCAAATCCCTGAAATACCACCCATCAGAGCATATGCTACAATTGCACCCCTATCGCCAAAAGGTTGTTTTCATATAAATGTTTGTACTCTTTTATTTGCACTCTGCTTTGCGTTTCTTGTAGCTCAGTTGGTGGATTATTGCGTTATAGCTTGATATGTAATCATGCTATCATGGGTTTGATCCCAGGGAACGGACGTGCACGAAAATGTATATGCTCAATAAATCATAATTTAGCATGATTTCTGTGAGGGTTAGGTTTAGGGGTGTGGCCACTCGAAGCCACCTAGTAAAATATGTAGGAAATGCTATGAGATCGGTGTAAAAAGCCCACACATTTCATTTAAATAAACATGCATTTTAACTGGTAATGACATTATACGTCATTTCATGACGACAGGCGTAATGCGATACTGTCATTATTTTTACATCCGCTAGAGGGCGCTTAACTTTAAAACTTTAATATAGGTCGTTATAAGGTGTTTGCACAAACAACCTATATGGTGACATTGCTGAATAAAATACAAAGTTATTCATTTAAATTTGTTAAGTTATTGCTACAACAAAGGCATATTTAACAACCTTATAGGTCACAACAGGTCTGTTTGTAAAGGTTTATATACGTTATCAAATGCTAAAAATCCATTTCTGATTGTAGACAAAGAATGGCATTTTCACTTCTGGAAAGGATCCATTTTGGCCCCGCCTACCTGCCAAGTTCCTCCACTCCGAGTCCAGATCTGCTTGATTGGCGAGGCAGCCCTTCATGACATTCTTACAGTAGCTTGAGCAGGGCTTGGCAAAAGCCACGCCGCTACAGTGAGGACAGTATGTCATCTTCATTATGGCGCGCACACATTCAGTGCTCAGAGACACCTGCAAAACAGAGACAAAGAATTTAGAAAACATCTGAAGCATATTTGTACTGACTCAATGGCCTGTGAACTGTTTTGTCACACGTAATAAAAATGTGATAATTACATCCCGCACATAAGTCTTTGTCAGTTCCTACAGTTTCTCATGAGGTCTAAGGTCTAATTGCATAATACTCATGATGCTTCTCTACATGGAGTAATCCCCATGAGATCGAAGATGTCTTTCACAATATTCCCTTTTATTCAGAAGCCTCCACCGCTCTGATATAAAAACATGGGATTAATTTAGGGCCTCTTAGGGAAAAGTAATGCAATAACTTTTGCTTGTATGTTTAAATGAATCTAATTTCAGGGATATTGGAAACAAAACTGGTTTTTGTTTAGATGTAAATAAATAATGCAGACAGCATGACATTTGAATTACTGTATGTAAACCTACCTGATTTCTTTCTGTCCTAACTGCATTAGGCTGCATGAAACATTCAGTCACAGCTGTGACAAGCAACTTTGACACATTTTCACAAAGAAGAATGTCAGCTGAACTGTATATTGCAATGACTCGTGTGAAGTAACCGGTTCTTAAGATTCTTCAATCCAAACTTTGAATGCAATCAGATGATGAAACATTTGCAATCACATGCATTCCTTTGTTATCGAGTGGGATTCGTTCAGAAGGCGAAGGAATCTTTGTGGACTTTTAGTGGTGGGTCTTTTTGGCACATAAAGGAGTGGTGTGAATAAATTAGCATTTCATTGTAAATTGTACTTTTAAATTCAAATCGAATCAGACAAGTAACCCCAGATGACATCAGCGCAGTTAATGCTGAGCTGCAGTTCTGTCATATGCATTCAACTAGATAAAAGAAAACTTTACTGCCCATTATTGAACCTGGACGAAAACTAAAAACGTCTGATTTCTGGACGAGGATGAATTAGCATATATTAGTACATTTGTTCTCATGATACTGTGGGAAAGCTGAAAACCGTTGTGTCCAAAAAAAAGTAAGAACAAATATCTTATTTCCAATGCAGGACATGATTGTTATATATATAAAAAAATGTTTCAACCCTCAGAAAAGAAACAACTCTTTATTAGTAAGTCATTGAATTGTTTACTCAGATGATTCATTCAAAAACACAGATTCATTGCAGAACAAAACACCAGACTTTATAAGCGAGGAATTGAATCATTCACTCAAACGATTTGTTCAAACATACTGCTTTATTCAGAAACAAATCATTGACTGTTTTTATGAGTGAGTTGTTGAATCATCTATTTAAACAATTAGCTCAAGAACACAGATTTATTGCAGAACGATACACCAGACTAGCTTTATAAGTGAGTTATTGAATCATTTACTTGAATGATTTGTTCAAACACTGATTAATTCAGAAACAAACCACTAACTTTATAAGCGAGTGATTAAATAATTGACTAAAATGATTTGTTCAAACACACAAAGAATATAAAACTGACTATCTTTATAGGTGAACCATTGAATCATTAATTCAAATGATTTGTTCAAACCCACTGATTCATTCAAAAACAAACCACTGAATATTTAAGTGAGTGAGTGTTTGAATCATTCATTTACATGATTTGTTAAAATCAAACATTTCATTCAGGACCTAAGTGCTACAACGTGTTCATGTTGCTATAGGAGAAAAATATTTAATTCTGCTTTATCGGCGGAATGTAAACGGTAATATTGTGTCAGTTACTGAGTGTTACCTTCTTGTTTATTGAACTGTCATAAACGCACCACATGACATGGCTAGCAGATTCATGTCACTCTAGATATTAATATGCACATATACTTCACTTTAAAGTGAAAATAAGCTGCATCAAGGGAGAAAGAAATGTTTGTCACATGCTGAGATATAAATAACTGGACAGCACTGAGGTGAAAAGACTTGCATCAGACTCCTTCCCACACACACAAACACACAAAACCCTTCAGGGAGACCTGGCAGTGCTTGTTACCCGAAGTATGACTCAAGTACGCCCTCTTTAATGAGGAGAGAAGAGAAGAAGAACAGAGAAGAAGATGTGAGAGAAATACGGAGAATAGACAAATAGAGTGAATGTGAGAAGAAGGATGTGTGAAGATGCACAGGAAGCTCCGGGGAGGAGGGAAAGAGAGGAGAGAAGAAGAGAGAGAGAGTGTGAGAGAGGGAAGCATAGAGATAGAATAAGTTGAGGGAGGATAATATGGCACATCAAAGCCTCTGAGCATCTGTGATTCATCAGATCGGATCAGATCAGATCAGGATGGAGAGAGTTTGCTGCCCAGTGTACGGCTCAGTTCTGACACTGGACCCACGTTTGGGAGCCTCTTGGACTTCAGTTCTGGAACGTCTCAAGATATCAATATTTATCAGCAAATTCACCTTTCACTCAATGAATTGGTCTGGACTTTCATACTGAACATGGTATGAACATTGAACACTTACCAAATTTTGCCAATTCGATATTATTTATATTAATATTAATATATATATATATATACAATTTTCAGCCTAAATAGGACAATATGACTGATCTTTATTACTACGCAAAATCATCGCTTATTTAAACAAGGGAGAGTTGCTCATAACTAATGAACTATATCCATAAGACACAAATATTATATATTTTTCCTGCAGCAGCATCAATGTCTGTATGGGTTATGTAACTCTAAAAGTGCTACAATAGGCATATTTATTCAATATTTGTCTATTTAACCTAAAACTGTCAATATGTCCAAATAACGAAGATGCAAAAGTGAATTAGGAGCTTGTTCACTTAATCGTACCATGTTTTATGGTTCATATTATATGCGTTTCACATATCAAATTTCATGTTTGCTATTTCATTGTCATGTTTCATACTTCAGGTTTCAAGAATATGTAAGCATACTTTGGTGACATTTCTTTCAGCATCCCTCCTCTTTATTTGTTAACAGCTATATTATTAATTAATGCTAGCCAAACAATTCGATTTTATTTTTGCTTTACTTCAAGGGGAGATCTACAGTATAAGTGCTTTAGTCGAGTCCCATATTTAATATGTTTATTTAATGTCTAAGTAAAGTGCTGTAAGCAACAACATGACCTAATGTGACATTAATCTCGTTTTGACTGGACTGGAACACATGAGAAAAACCGAGTTGTTTGTGGAACTGTTTGAAGGAACCAGATTTGCAGAAATGAGTCATAGTTTCCGAAAACTAGTAGGGACTTGTGTTTGAAATTAGTTTGAAACTTGCAGAAAGACGGAGTTTTCTAATCGCAGTGATTAAAAAAGACACGGCAGATGGAGAAAAGAAAAGAAAAAACAACGTGAGATGAACTCATCCTTCATGTGAGGTTAAATATCTCTGTTTATCAAAACCAAGCACTCACAGCATCTCTAGGCCTGTATCTTATTTGCCATACAGTCTTTGCATCCTAATGAGGACTCTATTGCACATATGCCAGAATCTATTTGGCACCGAAATCCCAAAACAAAGCGCTTAATAGAATTAGCGGTTTAGCTAAAGCTATGATAGCTAGAGGTTAATGTCAGCAACCGTGTCTAATGTAATCCTTTTATCTGTTGCCATCTTATCGCCTCACGTTATTAATTTCAGTCCCGAATCAGAGACCGCAGGGAGCAGATTACACACGTATCCCTGATTCCTGATGATTAGAAGAAACTGCTGGGATATGTGTCAGGAAAACATACCAAACAGACCACAGCAAATCTGATCAAGGGCTCTAGAGTATCAGAACAGGATACAAGCGCAAAATTAACCTTTGGGAGATTGTTCTTGGACAGAAATGAAACATTCTTGGACCAAACCTCCCTAACCAAAAGTAGCTCAGAGAAGGCCAGACTAAATTAGACGTAATTAGGCTTAAATAGGCTACTGTCGACTCTGTTTATCTAAAGTGGTTAAGGAAGTATGTTGTTTGCATGGAAAAACCTTTAAGTCAAGCTGAGTGTATTCCACTGGGCGGCAAATGTTGTTAACAACTGTTTCTTATGAGATACCAAGTTGTCTTCCTTGAGTTGCGTGGCACTTATGCTCACCATGGCTGCAAAATACAGTACAAACAAGATATATTTTGAAATATTATTATTGTTTAAAATAAAGGTTTTCTCTTTTAATATATTATAATTTATTCCTGTGATGACAAAGCTGAATTTTCAGCATCATTACTCCATTCTTCAGTGTCACATGATCTTTCAGAAGTCATTCTACTATGCTGACATATCCCAATTTCCGAAAGTAAAATGGTTTGTGAATGTGGTTTCACACCACCTTTTTTTTTCACCCCCCCCCCAAATTTTGAGTCAGTAGCATTGTCTCTGTAGATGCGCAATCAAATCGTTTGAAGAGTGTTAGAGGGCTGAACTATTTCACAACACTTCAGAGAAGATAACTTGTTCTCTTGAGAGCTCAGACTATGGTTAAAAATATCGCCAGAGCATATTGCTCTCATTACGCTTTATGTGAACAATCCATAATTATAATCTGCTTTGGGGAAATTAGTGAAACCCACATGAAGCAGAAGTACAGATTTAGAGAATTTTTAATAATTTAAAAAAAGAGTAACGTAGTATGGGGGGTTTTCAGACTGCAGTGATAACTACATTGAAATAAATAAATAAATGATTAACAAATAATATATGTGCTTTCCAAAAATATCTAAACATTCCTACAACAAGCTAAACTTGCTGAACAGCAAAATTGTGTAAGATAATATTACTACTTATTTCCAGAGAATATATTTAGTGAGAACCAAAAAAAAAAAAAAAAAAAAAACAAGGAAATAAATAAAAGGAACTGTATAAAAATGTAACACAAAAATAAGTATTTATGATTCTGTACTAATTACAAGACTCATAAGCATAAATATATAATGAAAGTAAAAACAGTAACATTGTGAACAGTTAGTATTTGTTTAGAAGAACAGCATTTATTTGAAATAGAAATAACATTATAAATCTCTATTCTGTCACTTTTGATGACTTTATCGGTCCCTTGCTAAAATAAATAAATAAATAACTTACTGATCCCAAACTTGTGAATCGCATTCTCTGAAACTAAGTCTTAATTTATAACAGTTGCTCAAATCAAATGCATCTTGTTTATTGGTATAATTTATCACCATAATGATTTTTAGATGTGTTATTATTAATATTATTATGTGTGTGTGTGTGTGTGTGTGGGTGTGTGTGTTGAAATTAGCAATGTTAACACATGCATCACAACTGACATTGTCTGAGCCACACTCTCATTACTTTCTGCATTCAGTGGACCCTAAAAGCTGAAACAATTGCGTCATGATGCCTTGTTTCCACATTCCCAGCTGTGATGGATCTGTGTTCAAAAGCAGAAGGCCTGGTCCTGTGAGGTCCGCTGCTTTCGTCTGCTCTAGATCGCTAGCTTTTTAGCCAAGGCTCATCTTATCCAACAAAAGCCCTGTGTTCAGAGGATTATCATGCTATTTATTCAACTACAGCTGCATAATCCCTTCATCAGACACAATATTTGCTATTTCTTTGCTGTTTGACTAACATATTCAAATGCTATAATACTTCACATCAACAAGAGATGGCAATCGCAAACCCATTTCTACCACGTACTACCATGGGAGGGACAAGGTTTTCTTGGAAATACAACTATAAAGTACTCTTCAAATACCATGTAATAAATTCATTTTAGTACTGTAGTATATTTCAGATTACAATAGTATTGACATCTGATACCATCACTTTGCCTTTATACCACCACAGTATTAATGCACTTTAAAGAACACCATGGCATTATCACCAAAAGCACATTTACAAGGGATTTTTATGTAATACCATGGACTTTCCACGTTTGTTTGATTTATTCCTTCATTAACATGTGCTTAAAATTCTTGCCAGTGTCTTCCCATCCGTCGTCTGATTCATAAGGCTCTACTTGTTCTTCTGTCCTTAAATGGCACGGCGCAGTCTAGATGTGCTCTCTTCACAGACCATCTTCTCTTTAGTAATTAGAAAGAAATATGGCTGCGCTCCTCCCAGTGTGCGGAGAAAGATGTGCTGCGACTGGCCTACTTCTGAAGTCACAGGGAGCGCACGTCATCTTTAATAAAAATGAATAAAACGCAAGAACAACTTGAGAGGAAAGAAGGGAAGACCAGCTGCGCCTTTTCTCTTTTATTCTTTCATTTCCTTCTTTTATTTCAGGCTAATACTCCCCTAATACTTGTTCTTCTGCATTCTTTCCTCTAAAACCTTTTCTTCCTTTTTCATCTCCCGAATGACCGCAAGCAAGTCACAAGTTAAGCATTCGGTGGTATAACATTGAGTTTCACAGAAAAATAATGTCAGGGTCTGTAGTCCTAGCTGTTTTATTCGACGTGAAGTGGGTTGACTCATTGTGGCAGGGTTATTTAGATCACATGACCAACAAAAGTGAAAACTGTTATCGTTTACATATATAAATATCAGATGTAAAAGTAAAAAAAATTAAATGTCGCATTGACAAAATATACATTTAAAGGAGAAGCAGCAAAATGATCAACTTACTGGAACTAAATAAAAATAAAAGAACTGTAACTACTGTAAACTTAAATTAAGACTGAAATAAAAATAAATAAAACCTCATATCATATAAACAAAATCTAATATAAATCACAAAAATACATAAATTACAATAAAAACTAAACCTATAAAAAAAATAAAAAGCTAATTCTTAGCTCAAGTAAATTAAAGATTAATTTTTAACGAATTTGTGCAATTTGCTTGTTGGTAATACACATTTAAACTGTTATCCATTGTATTTTATGTTGTTGGGTATCACAAAACGGAATATAAGACGAAAAAGTAGGTACTATCTTACAGGGGTCTCCTTTCCCCCACAATGCATTGCATCACGTCACGTCGGGGAGAGAATTTACCAAAGCCCGCCTTGAAAGCACTGAGAGTGACTAGAGAGACGAGTAGTAGACGAGAGTATTCAGTTAGCGCAGATTAAAGATAAATAGATAAATACATAGATATATATAGATAGATAGACTAATCACTATAGTAATCACTATTTCATACCACTACTGATGACGTT
>NW_020523296.1:0-70720 GCF_003368295.1 Carassius auratus | reverse complement strand
TACAAAGCTAGTGGCCAAAAACACTTTTCTTACAAAGATACTTGAAGTGCAGGATAAAACTCTGCTGTGTGTTTGACGTGCAATAAATATTGAAAGTTATGTACCTGTCTGTCCTACTCATTTCAACTGACTTGTTCTGACATGTAGCAATTTTTTTTTTTTTTTTTTTTACAGTAACGCAAATAGTTACTTTCCCTGGTAACGAGTTACTTTTATTATAGAGTAATTCAGTTACTAACTCAGTTACTTTTTAGAACAAGTAGTGAGTAACTATAACTAATTACTTTTTAAAGTACCGTTCCCAACACTGCAGAGGACACACACATATATTATGCAAACAAAAACTTTCATTTTGGATGCTATTAATTGTGATTAATCATTTGACAGCACTAGCATAAATATATCTTTATTGGAAGTGGTGAAGCACCAAGTAAATCTAGAATGCATCTTTATTTATTTATTTATTTTTTTAGTTTATTGAAAGTAAAGCACCAAGTACCTCTAGAATAAATTCATCTTTTTTAAAACAGTAAATTCTTAAATTCTCGTACCTCTAAATAGGTACAAGATAATCATGATTTATTAAAGTGCATTACTTGATATTAAGTTAAACTAAAAATTTTCAAAGCTAAAAGATTAAAATGATATATACTGACAAAAATCGGTGTAGTATTTGCTTTGAAACAATTTTCACTAATAAATCCTGCCGGTAAATTTCCCAATTGAACTAAACCTTCTAAAGCATTTAATTTAAAGGTCCCATGACATGAACATTTCACTTTATGAGGTTTTTTAGTTCACCTAGCCTGTATATTGTCCCCCAGTGGCTAGAAATTTGATGGGTGTTCCTTTGAGAAAACAAGATCTCAGACTCATCTGGAATCTTCCCCTTATGTCGTCATAAGGGGAAAGGTTACCTCCCCTTAATCTGCTTTGCCCGCCCTTTTACGACTTTTACGATATGGTTCGACAGCACGGCCACAAACAGTGAGTAACAGTCTTCATTAATGCCTGATCTGTGATCACTGATTTCTGATGTGTAGTTAATTATTTAAGTTCACACAGACTTTTTTTCTAAATAGTTTAATACTGTTTATGCATCAGTGACTCAAGCCAGTCATTAAATGATCAACTTAACATTATTTCTCTTAGTAGCATGAAACAAATCTGTTATTTAAATTGTGATTTAACTACAGAGAGCAAATAAAGAAGCTCCCTTTATATTGTTCGCAGTTGTCAATCACACATCGCGAGTGTTGACTAATGTTAGCAAAAATGAATATAACAGATGTATTGCACAGTGTTATGATATTGTTCTTCACAGCATTTTCTCCCCATGGTTTATGATTATTGTTTGATTATTTAAGATTTTGTTATGTTTAGGAACGTAAAAAAAAAGGAAAAGGTGGTTGATCGCTTGTTCAGATGGTCTTTAGCTGTTGAAGCTGGTGTTTCTTTATGCTTCAAAATGGAATGGACTTTGTTGGTAAGTAATAAAAAAAATCTAACCCTTTATTTTCCCTTTGTGGCAATATGACATTTCGGAGCTCTATTTCTTCTGATTGCCCTGCTTAAATTCCGCTTATCCAAAGGCTTATCTCAGTTTATGAATGCAGCGAGTTGCGGAGGTGATAAGTCATCGCAGATTGAATATGTGTTTGGTCTTGGCGTGTTGTACGTTCCTGTTGAAGGTGAAAAGGCGGTTCACGGATACGGAACAGCGTGTGAACAGCAGGTCTCACAGTTGACTGCTCTCCTCTGGGTGCGTCGTGCCGCTGAACTTTGTACGTCTCAAAGCTTTATGTACACACAGACCTCTGCTCCGGGCTGTCGACTCAAAAAACACCTTCTGTTTCTATTCAGTGTCATAGAATTTAATAATCCCTCAGCCGGCTGGAAACTGGGAATATTGTGGGAAATTTTTTTTTTTTTTTTTTTTTTTTTTTTTGGAGAGGCATTTATTCATCATTTGCTCTTTTTTTTCTACTCCATGGATGGTTTACAAATCTGAAAAGACCATAAAAGACGCACAATCCGAAATCTCTCCTCCCTCATCAGCCATTTAGAGAGGATTAATCACTTTTTCTCTTCCTTTCTCCTCTCAGCTCTCGTCTTTCACCCAAATGGTTGCTGTTTTTCTAAAGGGAAGTAACAATAGGGGTCTTAGCTCGCTCTCTGGTAGAGCAGCGATACTAATGGTATGTCATTTTGTGTACCGTCAGACCCCGTTCGTCTGGATGGGCAGACCTCATTTCACCCCGCTGACCTTGTTCCCGGCCCCCGTACTCAGGGGATCAGGCCCTCAGACGCCCCTCTGCCTTAATCTTCCGGAAAGCTCCTTAAACTCTCACATTTAGACAGGCAAATCTCAGCCTACACAAAAGCAACCCATCTTAGGGCCGTGGAGTCACAGGACCCCAGTCGACCTACACTGGATCAAGGCAACAGAGGGTCTTACATGCCTCACAGAAGGGCAGTTTCTTCCTGAGAGGAAACTGGCATAATCTACTGCGACGTTAAAGAGGGTATGAGTGAGTGGCACTCTTAAGAAAGAGCTTTTTTGTAACGGCAAGTTAGATCACTTGGGTTTTTGTCATTTTGTCTTTCATTTTATTAGGGTTTCCAGGTTGAACTAGAGATATTTTGTAAAGTTCTTCAGTGTTTGAAGTTGAAATTAATTTTTAAACAAAAGTTTTTGTTTAAAATGTCTTGATCACATCAGTCTGACAGGGTTAGTGTTGTTTTTTAAGAACAATTGAATGTTTTTTGAAGGATTGGACAGTACAAATGATTCTAGACATGAATATGCACATGCAGTTGATATGTAAGTGTAGAAAATTGCAGTTTTTCATTTCTTAGTTATTAGGGGACACAGCACCAAAAACAGCCCATTTAGTTGTAAGGGTCAGAGAGGAAAAAGTGGTCTTAAAAAGCTTCATTATTACTTCAAGCCATAAACACTAAGTAACTCCAACAGATGAATCAACAAAATAAAATAAAATAAAAATAATTGTATGACCATTTTAAATTAGAAAGTTAATTCACCGTCTTGCTCAGGTTATACATATGAAAAAATATATGTTCCTGAAGGTGCACATCTGACCCTTTACCCCTAGTTGTTGTTGTTATTATTATATTATTATTATTATTATTATTATTATTATTATTATATTAATTATTATTGTTGTCGTTGATGTCTGTATAATTGTACAAGTGATATATGTATATTATATAATTTTAACAGTCAAAAAATTTAGTTAAAAACAAAAAGCCTTAATCTTAAATTATTATACTTATTAATTTAACATATAAAATATATATTAATGTATAAATATTGAATAAATAATATAATAATAATAAAATAATAATAATAATAATAATAATAATAATAAATAATAATTAAGAATACACATTTTTAAATAAATAATTAATTTGTTGCTCTCAAAAACTTTGTAGCTTTATACCATTCATCATATTTTCTAGAAAAACATTTCTAACTTACTTCAGGTCTTTGTGTGTGTGTGTGTGTGCATGTGAATGTGTGTGTTTAGTATGGATGGTACCAAGTCTCATGTGATCTAGCCCTACTGCTGTTTTACCCATGACTCTCTGAATCTAGTGTAACAACAGTTGGGTTGTTTGGCTTAAGATGGGACTTTTTGCATGTTTAGATGTTTCCAGTCTATGTAAGGGGCCCTTATCAGCTCCAGACTGTGGTATGTGCCATCAAAGGCCATGTGACATATGGAACGTATTGAACGCTGCTGGCGCAACTCAACGCACTCCTAACAAAGAGGAAGCGGGAAAGCCGGTATCTGACCTTGCCCATCTGTTTGTTATCATTAACAGGTTTATTCCTTAATTTAATTTTTAGTTTGTTCATTTGTTGGATCGCTTGAGAGATGCGCACATGGTTTAATCCTCTTCCTTCACTTGGCCAGAGGCTGAGAGTCTTTGACAAAGTCACCAAAGTCAGCACGGACTCAGGTGTGTGTGTGTGTGTGTGGTGTGTGTGTGGTACTCACCTTCAAAGCTTGGCACAATGAAATATTCCGACATCCTTTCAAATATCAAAGAGAGAAAAATCCTGCATACGGAGCTGCTCTGTTAATTAGATACTTCATTAAAGCTAGCAAGAAATTAACATTTATTTCCAAACAGATCTAAATTGGCCAGTTTTTGCATCGTTAATCAGTGCGAGTTTAAACAAACCTGAAATTAAAACTCAAAAAACGTCTTGTACATAGTTGTTATATAAATGATGTGTATATGTTTGTTTGTTTAGTTATTAGTTTAATCTAGAATTAAGCAGCGGTAATTAATATTGCTGATGGAGTGCATCACAAGAAATATATTAGAGCGCAGCCCTAACATTTTAACATTTAATGGACGCATCAGAATGCCAACCTGATATTGATTTAAATAAACACATTCAGTAAATGTATGCCTCTGTTTTAATTTGATTGTTATTCTAGAGACATTTGTAAAGTAACTGACAGTCATGAATATTAATGATGGATATGCTGCAGAAAATATACTAGTCAAATGCTGTATTTACAAGTCCCATGCGTCTGCTAATTTATTTGTTTGTTTACTTATGGATAAGATGTAAAGAATATCAGTGTTCAGTTTAGTTTGCAAAAAGTTGCACAAATGAGGAAGTTTCTCTAGTATTTTTATTCAATAATTAAGTTCCTTTAATCATATGCATTTGTTTATCTATAAATTGCATAAATATGTATTTATTCATTTAAAATTAACAAATAAAAGTTATGCTCATATAACATATTAAACCTTGTGTTTGCACTATATGTAATTTTATATATTAGACTTATACATTGTTGTATTTTATTATTATTAATAATTTTATTATTATTATTATTATTATTATTATTATTATTATATTATATATTATTATTATTATTATTATTATTATTATTATTGTATGTTCAGAATAACACTAGCACATTGCCCAAGACAAATTTCCTTCGGGACAAATAAAGTTTATCCTTATCCTTAAACCAAATCATTCATTAAAGTTATAACAAACAAAATAATAAAATTAATAAATACATTTGTTCTGTTTTTACAGTGTTTTACAATAAACAGACTAGAAAATAAAGGTTTTATTTATTTTATTTTTATTAAAAAAAAAACATTGTTTCTGGAAAATATATGTAGGCCATATCTGTTTATTTGTTTGTTTATTCATTCTAGAAGGAATAACCATCAATAATGACTACCAGTAACAAACATTTAGCAAAACACATACAGGGAAACATTCAACATCAACATCTTAGCATAAAAAAGAGATGTTTGGTAAATAACCAGCAGCGTTTGTGTGAAACAAACTGAAGGAACGTTTAAGATCTTGTTCTTTTATCACCGCCACAGAACGGGCAGATTTACGTTTGTTTAGCTAGCATCTGCGAGTCACCCGTCCTCAGACAAACATCTCGACACACCCCAGTCTTCAGTAAAAACAACACGCACCCAGATGAATCAACTATGCGTGACAGCACAGCAGCATCAGATAGCGGCAGCAGAGTTCAAAACAAATAAACTAATCCAGCGCCAAATACGACTGTAAAAAGTGTGCTGCTCAGACTAGCAGTTGCGCTTCTCTCGGGATAAACGACAAACAGAATAAAGCTGTGTGAGTGAAGCGTGTCGCTCTTAGACTCTTGCTTTCATCACTTCCCCTTCATACACAATAAAAGCGCTCACGGGCGGTGCAGGTAATGAGGTGGGAGAGAGAGCGCATTTAGTTAGGCCGGGACAGACGTGAGCTTGCTTTATCTTATATTCAGACTCGCACCCCAATGTCTGTGCCAGCTCAAACACACACACAAACAGAAACAGAGCTTTCTATACAGAGCGAAGGCCTGTCAGTGCTGATATTTGCAAAGATAGGAAATCTTTTGGATCTCCACCGCCTCCAGCCCTGCTTTTGGAGCATTGTTCCTGAATTAGTTTGTAAATTGAGGGTGTGGGGTTTTTTCCACCCTTCCTTTGAAACACACAAAATGCAGTGCTTGCTTTGTTTCTTGCAGTGTGCACACAGCAAAGATCCCTCAGCAGTGAAGATGCTGTATTAGAGCTGCTATTTGTCCTTTCTTTTTATATAAGCAAACACACATTTCTTGTAGCAAAGTACATCCATCATTGTGTCCCTCAGTCATGATAGCCACTGAAAAAGGTAAAAGGTGCGATGGTTGTTGTCATCTACACGCACACACACACACACACACACACACACACACACAATCTTTATTTTCAATCTAAATATATTCACCCAACAATATATAATATATATATATATATATATATATATATATATATATATATATATATATATATATATATATATATATATATAATATAGTATGATTGGAAATTTATTTTAGCTATTTTCATTTCATTTCATATATTACATATATTTAGCATATCTTTTTTTAAATGTATTAAGGGTGTTTATCTCTATGGGTAAGACTGTAATAAAATCGATATTAGTACATATTTATAAATCAAAAATTGTATATCATGCAGACCATTCGGGTTTGTATCATATACATTAATGTTTACATACATGTTAGCATAAGCGTGAATCCATGTTATTACTAGTCTCATACCGAATCTATTGACAGTTATTGTGTTGGGAGGGAAATGGGGTGATTCTTGAAGAAGTTCTATAAGTAATTTTAACCTAAAAAGCAATGGATACTAAGTACGCTAGGACTTTCGATAGTGTAGAAACAATATTGTAGAGTTCTTTTAAGTGCATATGTGTTTTAGTGCAGGAGTGAGATAGATGACAGGAATTTTAATTGTTAGAGACACAGACATTAACGGAAATGGAAGGGAAGGCCGTGCGTGAGCATCTTTCGTTAACTGTTATGGATTAATCGACCCTCCCTTGCAGTTAATGAGCTGCAGTGCTTAAAGAGAGACCAGCTCTTAGCAAGACAAAGCTAATAGCTGAGGCGAGTTTCATTACAGTCGGAGCAAGGTTTTTACCACCTCACATGCCAGAATGCTTCTTTTAAAATTCACAATGCCACTCTAAGTGTCTTATAATCACTGGAGCTCGTTTTGGTCAGGTAGGCTGGAAAGATAGGAGAGATCGATTGTATCGGTGAGCTGATTCTTGGGAAGAGAGTGGCCCTCTTTATTAAACCATTCTCGGTTAATTGCTACATTTCTTTTAGATTTATTTTTGCCCATTTTACCATTATATTGAATTTTATCAGGAAATTACACAAGTCAGAGTCAAATTAATTTTGAGAACAGGGTGAGAACAGGGTAACCAGATGACCTTGATAAAGATGTTGTAGTTTGCTGGTATGTTGGCGTTTTTATTATGTGTACAGTAATACTTAATTACAGGTGAGCCGAATTTAGATCCGGCCCTTTGTTTATAATGTTTCCTTGTGAGTTCAGTGGAAGACCTAAGTCAAACATGTTAGTAATGTAAGGAGGCTTGTTTACACCCTGACATACAAAATGTAAATATAATACAGAATTGCGGATATAGGGCACTATTTTAACGATATAAGCGCATGATCTAAAGTGCAAGGCGCAAGTGCACTTCGGGCATTTTGAATGAACTTTTTCTAGTATATTGACAGGAAAAAATAGTCTGTGCTCCCGGCGCATGGTCTAAAAGGGTTGTCCCTATTCTCTTAATGAGAAATGGGTGTGTTTTAGGGCAATAAATAAATTAGGCGCTATGGTGGATTCTCTATTTACACGGTGGAATTTTATGGCGCAGAGAGCAAACGGTTATTTCTATACATGCAATGACTATTCATTATGACATTTTATGTTTATGTAGCCTACATAATAATATTATTTTACACTGTAATCCTTTAATTTGTAATATTTAGCATTTTTGTGTGCTGAGAACTGCGTCGGGCTGAAACTAGCAAGGACACTTGTGCCACACCTTGTGTGCATTTTCTACTAACGTGCTCTTTAAATAACAACAACAAAAAAAAAAAAAAAAAATATATATATATATATATATATATATAATATTGCGCCATTGACTTTAGACTTTAAACCAGGTTTGAGTTTGGTCTATGGTACAGTCTATTTTCTGTTACTCAAAATAGCAACACGCCAACAATGCACCTGAACACACCGCTTTTTTTGACCAACACCCCCATGGGCGCAAAAATGAGCGCAAATGCATTTGCTAATTAAACGCCGTGGCGCTGGACGGGAAAATGCGAAGAGTGCCGGACTGAAACCAGCAAACACACCTGCACCGCACCTTGCGTCGCATTGCGCCGGGTGTTAGGGCCCTAAGTCTGTAGCGATGCACGTCATGGCTCATAAACACTGTCCCATCTGGTTACCCTAGGTGAGCATAATGGCTCAATCTATTGTAGCACATGCGCCAACCACTAAAGTACAGATCATTTTTCATCTATGATTTCTGTGTATATATCTTTGTTTTTGTGTATTTTAACCCTCATTTGACAAACATTAATGGAGCCAGACAGTTTTGTTTTGTAAAGCAACATGATTCTCTATCCAGTCTATTAGCTGCAGCATGAGCCTATGAGCCTAAGAGTAAGAGACTGTTTCTGGATGTTCTGGGTTCAAATGAAGCATAAGGACAACATTTCTTTCTTCTGGAAATGAAAGTGTTATCTTTATACTGTAAAGGCAGAGGTTTTACTGAGAGAACAGATTATATCTTGAACCAATGAAAGCTGTCTTGCTGCTTTCTGTGTGTAAATGTTTTAGGTTAATAGTTTTATCGAACGATTGAAATGAATTGTTATTAGATAACACTGGTTGCTGAATGGAATAATCTGGGTTCAGTACATAACGTTCATTACCATAATTTGGACTCGTCCAAAGCTAAATAAATAAATAAGGCTACAATTCAGTACTTACAATGGAAAAGAATGAGCTTGATTTTTGGAAGATTTGAAAGTAAAGATTTGTAAATAAATATGAAGCTTATTTTATACACTTACATTCGTTATTCTGTACAAACCTGTGTAATCATAAGAGTGTGTTTAATACTTTTGAAATGCATGTATATATCGGTTCAAATACAGAGAGAGAGGAGTGATTTGGAGGGAGAGAGTTCATGTCAGAGGCTCTGTGTCGCACACTGCCAACTCTCAACTCTGCCAGAATACTAATATCTCGCTTGCTGTCCATCCTAATCTCAAAAATAAGTGGAAAATATAGAATAGAGAGATTTCGGTGACCGTGTCCGAGGATTTAGTCATCAAGAAGACTTTTTCAAGTGTGAAACTGTTAGTGCTTACTGTTAGTTAAGAGATGCTGGGAGAGGCCATTGAGTTGAGAGCTGTAGCGTCGTCGTGGCAACAGCCTGCTGAGGGCTGTCAGGTTTTCAATCAGGTCCTGTGAGTCACAACCCGAACGGTAAAAACACTCGCATACACACTTCACACTCTGAGATACAAATGTCAATATCCTGCCGTTTATTTAAAGCTGCAGTAGGTAACTTTTGTAAAAATATATATTTTTTACATATTTGTTAAACCTGTCATTATGTCCTGACAGTAGAATATGAAAAATCAAGCTCCTCTGGCTCCTCCCAGTGGTCCTATTGCCATTTGCAGAAATGCATCGCTCCCGCTCCCGGTAAGAAACAACCAATCAGAGCTGCAGTCCCTAACTTTGTTTGTGTTCAAAATGTAGAAAAATGTATATAATAAGCGAGTACACCATGAATCCATTTTCCAAACCGTGTTTTTAGCTTGTCCTGAATCACTAGGGTGCACCTATAATAAGTGTTTATATTCGGACTATTTTAGATTGCTTCGGGGGTACCGCGGCGGAGTAACCCAGTACCTTTGTGATTCTTCATAGACATAGACAGAGAGAAGTAGTTCCGGCTACGATGTTCTTCCGCAAGACGCAAGCAGTTCTGTTTATTAACCGCTAGATCGTCAAAAGTTACCAACTGCAGCTTTAAGTGTGACTTAATTGACATCAAATTTGTCACTAAAGAAGGCGTATACATTGGCATTTTTTTCTGGATATGCTTAAACTTAAAAAAAAAAATCAAGAACATAATTCTTGGTATTTTCTCTGAAAACCAGATGGAAATTCAGAGAAAAGCTGTTGACTTTCCATATTTAATTTCACATGTCATTTATAGCAAAACAAGATCTTCGCTTGAGTGCGTGTGTGGTTTTGAATGAATGGATGTTCACTTGTTTGCTCTTGTCAATTCATATAAAGCACGCTGCAGCCTAATGCTTTTACTTTCTGACAGATGAAATGGATGATTTAGACTCTGAGATTGTGGTTTGCGTATTTTCATCAGGGCATGTTAGGAAACAAATGAAGTGCATTAAATGACATGCATCTGCGTGACGATGACGGCTCTGGAGCAGAGCTTAGATTCCAAGAAAAGGGATTTTAAGACAGGCAGAGGTAATGACGGCTCCTCACATCTGATCACGCACACTCGCAGTAATCCATTCTCTCTGCCTGTGACGGTGAAACTCACTTTGGTCTGGTCAGCTCCATTCATCACTGTCACACTGTGCTAAGAAGGAAAATACACAAGAGTGGTCTCACACACACACACACACACACACACATATATATAAATATACTAGCTTGCACTTTTGCACAAAGATGAGCAAAAATGCACTCTAAGGCTGTTTGTCTCTCTCACTCGCAGACATACATACAATGAGGCTGCTGTGTGAAAAGCTGACACAGATTAGTGTCTCTTAAAGGGCACTGTTACATCCAAGCCTCAGAGTCAGCAGAGGTTATGACCTTTGACCCTGAGTGTGTCTGATGACAGGCCCTGTCTCTAATGAGCAACAGACTGAGGTAATGAGTTCAAGTCAGAAACACAGAAGAATACACACAGACACACACACATGGTAGACAGACAGACAGATAGATAGATAGATCAGTCACATGATGTGCCGCCTACCAATGGAAGCACAGACAATGTAGTTCACAAGGCGATATAGTATAGCGACCTCGAACGATGTAATCGCTGTTGGTGTGAATGGCCTTTTTGCCTTCAACAGCGGTCTTTCTCTACCTTTCTCTATCTGCTCCATCTGATAGCTGCAGATTTAATTTAGCTTATCTTCCCTCCCTCTTTATGGCTGCATATATGCAGATCATGATTTTCATTAACATTACAGATGAAGAATTTCCCGCAAGGCTAAACGTTCTGCCTGTGGATGTGACTCAGTTTGTAAAGTGCTTTTGTTGTGAGATATTTGAGATTCCTTCAACCGAAGTTAATCAAAAAAGGTTGTGGAAAAGGCCATAATGTTCTTTGCCCTCTCCGACCTCACACCCCCCATTACATGAATATGCAAACTCATGTAGCTTATTTCCTTTAGAATTCATTTCCATTTTCAATTACGGTGTATGAAGTGCAGTCTCACGCTTTTAATAACGTACGTGCGCGAGAGCAGAATGGCTGAACTATAATCTAGACATAGCAGTTGTATTGCTTTTTACTTACACGCGCTGTAAGGCAAGATAAAACTCAAACGGTTTCCTTGAACTTTGAATTGGACTCATTAAAACATCACTTAAAGAAAAAAAAAGGGTTGTTTTCTGTGAGGCTGAGATCAGAGGGTTTTGGTTTGGTTTGTTTGTTTGTTGTTTGTGAGAGGCTAGTGAAATTTGTGTGGGAATCGCTGGGTGATGAAGCTAACACGATGGACTCTGACTAAGTGGCTGTCTCAGCTTCAGACGACTCGCCTACGAACCGTTCTTGGGTTCTCTGATGCATATTTCACACAAAAATGGCAAGAGCTTTCGCAAAGCATCAGGGAATGATCAGTTATGCGAGTTTGATGCAGATTTTGGCAAATAGGTTGCAGGTAATCTGTTCAGTGCCTGATTAGAAATCTTGCATAATCACTTTTTGATGTATGTTTTCAGAATGAAATTATAGTTTAAAAGACATTAAAGATCTTATGCAGTAGAAGGTATAGATAGAACAATTAAATATTACTCATCACTTTTAATTGTTGTAGCTGGTGTTTTTTTTATCGCACTCAAAAAACAAAAATACAGAACATTTCTGCCATTTCTGAAAAGTTCTTAAATCTTTAAAAACTGTTCAGTTTCTGACAATGTATATATTTGCTTATCTATAAAGGTAGAAGTTAAATTTTTGGGTAAAAAAAAAAAACATCCGATTATGGCTAATATTTTATACAAGTACTATTTTTTATACATAAATGTAAGAAAGCTCTACACCAAACACACAAAATAATAAATAATATCAATTAAAAATACTAAATTAAAATATTCAATAATTTTAAAATCTATTATAGCAAAAATTAAATATATAAAAAATAGAAGATTAAAATATATAATATCCAATAGTTACTGACATAAAAAACACACACAAAAACGTATACATACTGATAAATCATGCATGGCTATTGAAAGACATATTTAAAGGGATAATTCAACCAAAAATCAATATTTTGTCATAATTTACTCATCACTTAAGTCATCACATAAAACCTGTTTGACTTTATTTCTTGTGTGGAACACAGAATAAGTATTTCAATTCATTTTATTTTTTTGTCCATTAAATGGAAGACAGTGGTCGCCAAAACAGATTAGTTACCAACACTTTTGAAAATAACTTCTTTTGTTTTCAACAGAACAAAGAAACTAATACAGGTTTGGAACAAATTGTCCCATTAAGAGTTTTGATTGACATTTACTCTCATATCAAGAAGATATCCTTTGCTAGTTATATGCTTTGCTTTTGTAAGAAATCAAATTGCGCTTGATTGTTTAACATATCGTTCTTTCTGTCAAAGTGGGTGATTCGTAACAGCTATGGAAATCAGCTCCATACTGCTATAGTCCAAAGCCTGGCTACACGAGAGTACATATAAACATGCTCAATCGAAAACCTGCTCTATTGACTGATGTTTCAGCAGCCATGCATGAGCGATGTTTCTTTTCCCTGCTCACTGTAATGGCTTTATTGCTCTTTTGAGGAATAAACGCCCGTTCCTCCCAGCCCGGCCTGAATGAGTCCGCCTGCGAGCTGGGCTTTGTGCCAGCTGATCTCAGCTTTCAGCAACATGGCTTCTCTCGCCACGGCTGAGACTGAACAGGAAAGCTGGCTGGATTTTTCTCTTTCTGTGTCTACTTTGATAGAATGCTGCGGAGAGACATCCCCACGCTAATTAATGCGCTTAACGCTAGAGCCACGTGCTCCTCATGTGCAAGGTCAATTAGAAAAAGTTGGTAGCGTTAATGCCAAATTAACACCCAGCCCCACTGCACAATCTGGGAGCTTTTTTTTTCGATCTTTTGTTGTTCGTTGATTTTTTTCATGCCTCGTTCCCTCGTTTCTTGTCCTCGGTTCCTTTCCGTCATCGTTTCTTGCCGAGTTGACCCTTGTAGCGCCTGGGACCGAAAGAAAGGGACCTGAATTAATTTATGTCATGCTGAACAGGCGCGAGATAATTAGCGGAAAATGTCGCAGCGAGAATAGCATTTTGCAGTGTCAGAAAGCCAGTGGACATATAGGTTGGTGTGGAGTGTGTTTTATTTATGTGTGTGTGCTTTAAGAATGTGCTCCAAAGGCATAAAGATGCATTTTTAACTGTATTTGCACACGCACACTCTCTCACATTGACTGTGAGCCATTCACAGTAGCTGATTCAGCTCTAGACGCTCCATATTAAACAGTAGCTTAAACTGTAAACAGCAGCCTGAGGGACGATACCCAGTCTCACACCATTACATTCATACAACACATTTACTGTGGATGTTATTTATTTATTTACTCTTTACTGCCACTTTAATTTTTAGTTTTAGTCAAAAATAATTTCTGTATTTTCTATCTATCTATCTATCTATCTATCTATCTATCTATCTATCTATCTATCTATCTGTCCGTCCGTCCGTCCGTCCATCCGTCCGTCCGTCCATCCATCCATCCATCCATCCATCCAACCTTCCATCCACCCATCCATCCATCCAACCAACCAACCAACCAACCAACCTTCCATCTGTCTGTGTTATGTTAAATTCTAATTCTAATTTGTTTGCAGTTTTAATTTTAATTTATACAAAATAATATAGATTTGTAATATTAGCCACAACCTAAAAACTTCACCAACTCTAAACCTTAACAGCTTACATAAACAACTCAATTTAACTAAACAAACGTAAACAACACAAGCTTGTGTTTTGGCCTTAGTTGCTGTTAGAGGAGAGTAAAGGAGCTTGCGAGATTTATTTGTGCATTACAAAGTGATGTGTTTGTACAGTATGAAGATGTTTGTGATTATGTCAGGTAAAACAAGTTAGGTCTCTATGCAATGTAAACTGTTAACAGTCTATGAAAGATGTGAGATGCCATAACTCAAGTTGTTGTGAAGCTGTTGGTATGCGTCTGGATGTGTTGACTGCCTGATTGGTGTGGTTGATTTTCTGGAATCAATCTCATGGTTGTCTCCTCAGGCTTCGCCTACAGCTACAGAGATGGAGGTCTTCTCAGATAAACCACAGCAGAAGCCTGAAGCCATGCGCTGGGCTGTTGTGTGTGTTGTGTTTGAGCACTCGCCCTCAGGGGGTGTCTGTCAGCTACAGGTATTTTACAGCAGATGTTGGTCCACTTTCAGCATTCCAGAGTCTGCCAGTTTGACGGTTCAGCAAACACAATAATCTACTACTTAGCACAAAATGAACGCTATTGTAAAAATGAGGCCTCGTACATCTAAATTGAAAACCTGTCTCATTTTCTGGTAAAATATTACTACAGAAAATAATTTCAAACACACGTCACACTTTTACAGTTGAAATTACATTCATGTACTTCCCTATTCTGTAGTATTCAGAAAGCATTATTTCTTGAGCATCAGATCAGCATATTAAAATGATTTCTGAAGGATCATGTGACACGAAAGATTGGACTAATCATGCTGAATATATATCTTTGCTGATACGTCATATGTATTGATACTTAATTTTGAAAATAATAATAGTTCACATTAGTTAATAATTAAAAGTGTGTTTTCTTTTGGTTTGGTATGATCGCTCCATTGACTTCCATTGTAAGTGTTTTACTGTAAATGTGCTTTTGTTTTGTTTTATAGACTAAGTGACGCAGTTTAATTTGGGATATTTGTTTTTCTGGCGTGAGGATCCACGTGCAGGAGTTTCCCGTCTGTTGTTTTGGCGAGTGTGAGTGGGCCGCAGGTGTCAGAGGTCGTGGCTGCGGTTCTGGTTGTCGTGGTGACAAGCAGTGCTTGTTTCGTAACTGTGAGAATGTGGCATTGTGCGGGATGAGTGAGGCAGTGGAGTGTGATTGTGTGTGTGTGTGTATCATATGGGCCAGGTCAGAAGCTGTCCGTCAAACTCCCACACCTTCACACATTCTGCTGTTTGTGTGTGTGTGTGTGTGTGTGTGTGTGTGACAGAGCTCTGCACCAAATGTTCCTCTGATGTCTCTAATCACTTTGTTATTTTCTTTTCTTTTCCTTATTCTTTACTTTTGCCTCCTTTCCTCTTCCTCTTCTTTACTTTCATTTCCTTTCCTTTCCTTTCCTTTCCTTTCCTTTCCTTTCCTTTCCTCTTCATTTCTTCTCCCTCTTTCTCTTCCCTCATTTTCTTTCTTCGTCTTCATCTTCTTCTTTCCTTTCCTTTCCTCTCCCATTTTCCTCTTCCTATTCTTTCCTTTCCAATTCATCTTCCTTCATTTTTTTCTTCTTCCTCTACCTTCCTTTCCTCTTCCTCTTCCTCTTCCTCTTCTTCCTTTCCTTTCCTTTCCTCTTCCAATTTCCTCTTCCTCTTCTTTCGTTTCCAATTCATCTTCCTTCATTTTTCGTCTTCATCTACCTTCCTTTCCTCTTCCTCTTCCTCTTCTTCCTTTCCTTTCCTTTCCGTTCCTTTGATTCTCTTCTTCTCTCCCTATATGTCTAATCTCCTCTCCGCCCCTTATTTATTAAATGACTAAATGAATAAGTCCGCGGGTGGGTAGATGGATAGATAAAAGAACAGAGTAATAAAGTGGACCCGACCCTGTAAACTTTTAATGAGCTGTATAGCATCTAATTAATTTTTTCAAAGGCTGCGGATATTCGGCAACAGAGGTTTGATTTCACACATGGCGCAGGTCACACTCCTTCATATGGATGGAGGTGGGGGGGATGAATTATCCTGTCCTCTCTCATTAAAGGAGAGACACACTCCCTCGCTCTCTCCCACCTCCATTTATTAATCTCTGCCATACCTTCATTCATCTATCTTTATATGTAAATTGATAAGTGCAGCAATCACACCCACATCTTAAATTCCCCATATAGCTCTTGTTTGCCCCGTAATTCATATTCATGAACTTGATGCATATGCATGGCATGCAAATATCAGAGCTAAGGTCCATCCAGGTCCGTCTTGACCCAAAACATCCCTTCTGTCACCGGAATAATGGCAGTTAATCAAGGTATTAACAGTTTAAGATTACACTGATCTAGTGCTGACAAGAAATATTTCCTGGTTGAGAATGCAAGAAACGTTGTCCACTGATCTCAATGTTACTCTAAAGGGAAACTAAAAGTTTTAGCTATAAGGGAATGTATTATGGACAGATGTTTAGATGATGTGTAGAAATGCTCTCTAGATTGTTCTAAAACTCTTAAATGTACAGCAGCAAAACAATTTAATTAATTTTAAACAACAGTTTGGTGCAAGAAACCTTGAGTAACCTTAAAAAATTGACTTCAGAGCCAAACAATAGTGTGGAATATGACTCATTTAGGATCAGTATGAAATGTGCCTCTATTTTCTTCATCGGTGTCAGCAGCAGAACGCTGTGTTTCATCAGTTCATGAGATCACATCGGAGAAACACAGAGTCCTGATCTCTGCGGTCATGCAGCTGAACCAGCAGAAAGTGTCCGTCTTGTATAGCTGCAGAATTAATGATAAACGAGAACAGGAATCGCCTCAGCAATTTATTCAGAGAGATAAACCCAGGATGGAAAAGTGAGCTGAATTTATTCACCACCTTCTGCTGTAATTCAGAATCTATGAACGGAAAGACCAGCGTGACCCTAATATTACACCCTCATTGGGTGCTGATGTGCTCATTCTTATTCTTCGTACTTAAATAGCTAGCTAAAAACTTAGCATGTAAAACCATTTGGCTCAAATTCTAAGTGGGCCTGTTTAAACAAAACTGGAGATGAAGGACAGTGAAATGGACTGGAAGTCTAGAGATTAGTTTCTTATTATCATTTTTGTGTGTTTGTGTGTGTTGTTGTGTCATGTCCGAGATGTCTACATAGAAAACACAAATGCTAAACGCGCTTTGTATGCACACGTCCCCCTAGACTCTGTAAACCGGGGGAAAAACAGCTTGTGTCTCCAAATCCAATCAGAAAACACTCTTTGCCATTTTCTTTGCGTTTGCTGACATAAAGTTGATTGACGTATCTTGGGAGCACCTTTGCTCCATTTCATTTCTCTCAAAACAGGCCTCAAAAACAGGAAATGTCTCACCTTGCCCGAACATGAGAACAAAAACAAGTTTTACTCTCATGAACAAAGTTATTTTTTTTTTCCTGAAGTAAACTGACACCGACTCTTTCAGACACAATGTTAGCAAGGCATTGCAAAACAATAGAGTCATGTATCACACGGTTAAAGAGGAGCATCATGGGTTTCTCACACCTGAAGCTTATAATGTTGTTCCAATAGTCACCATGTTAAGGAAAGATGTTCCGCTCTTGTCCAGATCGATTAAACACAATGTCGCCAAGAAAGTGTAATATTTCCAACTATTCCAGATGAAAATGGTTTCCAAATTGTGATTTTGAAGATATTTGTTTGAAGCCATGAGGTGTAATTCAAGAGGTTAACAGAATGCTTTCTCTCTCTCTTTTAAGCTTGTCCTCCAGGAACGTTCAAGTCCAGTCAAGGGACGGGTTTGTGTCTTCAGTGTCCACCCAACAGCAGGTCCACATCTGAAGCGGCCACTATCTGCGTCTGTAGGAACGGCTACTACAGAGCAGACGGAGAGCAGCCAGACATGCCCTGCACCAGTGAGTCATTATAATCATCATCTTCATATTAGTGTTATTGTCATTATCATCAGCATTAAACCGAAGCGGTCAGGTCATAACATCGATTCAGAAGCAGTTTGAGAGCACAGGTCTGCACCAGCAGTAAGTTGTGAACCAGACCGAGCCTGCTAATAAGATCTTATGGGCTGACCTGACCAGACACGTCATGCCCATTCAAGCAGTTGCATAGTTAGTTGCATTACGTATATTTACATATATGTTTTTCTTACAGCATGTGTCTCTTTATTCACATTCAGAAGTAAACCATTCTGTTTTTGAGCGGTTTTTTGTTTTGTTTTGTTTCATATAAAACAAATTTAATCCATTACTAAGAAGTAGTGAGGCTTACAAGACTGCTTTTTACACACACACATTTAGCTAAAGCACTGCAATTAACATTACAGTTCTCATGTGTAATTTGAGCAATGGTTTTCCCAAATCTTCAGTCAGAAATTCAGCGCTGCAGAGAAAGTTTATTCTTGGACGCCTGCATTAATAGGTTTTTTCGTTTCCAAAAAATTTGAACATGCTGAACTATCTTCTCTCTCCAAATTAATTTTAAAATATGTATGCAGACCACATTATTGGATCATAATAATGTCACAGTCCTCATTTTTTATTTATTTTTTTTTTATGAAGAATGCTATTGGTTAAGTGTGGCCACTATAAATCAATAAACATTAAAAATGTTGTCTATATTACTTATAGTATTAAAACTCTACAGTTGCATTATTTTGCAACTTACAGTTGCACAGCATTACATGATCTCTCGTATCGTCTTACTGAATTAAAGCTGAATGAGACAGCACTATAAAAGTGGCCTTTTGTGTTTGCAGTCCAGAAGAGTGCACACTGCATTTGAAAGTCCCCTCAGCATTTTAATTCACCATTTAGAGTCTAAAATGGCATTCAGTGAAACATATACAGATGGCAATTTGCAATTTAGCCCAACACCTGCCCTGCGGAAGGCCGGTGCTAGCACCTGGTCATTTTAGTGTCTCAGACAGTGAGAAAATGATTCAAAATGACTATTTCTCTATGCAATGCTGCTTGAAATTGCTATCGGAGTGTCTAGCAGTTACATGGAGACTTTGAATTTATGGGAAACCAGTCTGTGATCTGATTAATATGATGATTGATTGCTGAGACAGAGAGAGTTCACAGGAATCTGCCATGTACCGAATGACATCATCTCAACCTCAGTGAGAAGAAAACACCATCCCTTCCGTTTCTAGCACTTTTTGCCCCTTCTTTCAGCTCCTCGGGGGGTTGAGTGGACGGCTGTCTCAGTCTCGGGCTCACTGTACTCCTGTCTCTCTCTCTCTGGGGGCTTGTGGTTCTCTCTGCGGGACTAGTCCGAATCGCCTCGAGCCTCCATCAGAACTCAAATTATTTCCTCAGAAATATCTGCTGGGAGTGTGTGAGTGTGTGTGTTGATGGCTGACAGCTCACTGGTTAATTGGAGGAAGCTGGACAGCACAATTCTCAAGATAAATTCTCCAGGAGCTCTGTGGCGACCAGCTCTGTTCTGGGATTTGTGTGCATTTGTAGATAGAGCATTCTCTCTTGGATTTAGCGGTTTCGACTGGCCGAACAAGAGCAGAACTTGTTATCTGGGGCTTGGCTGGCGACAAGTCTGGGTTCGATGCAGTTAATGCGTCTAGGTTTACACGGAACGCTGGCTGCCGCGGAAGTATGGGGACGTTTTTTCTTGGCTTTACTTTGAGAAGAAAGTTGTCCCCAAAAGTGAACTAAAACTATCAAAAGCTTCATTTGGGCCTGCCCAAGAGCATCCTCAATTTTTAAAACTGAAAAAAAAAAATATATATATATATATATATATTTTTTTTGTTTTTAATATATTTATTAGAAAAACAGCCAACAATCTTTAATAATTATTACTATTATTATACATATTATTGTTGTTGTTTTTGTTGTTTATTTATTTAATATTATTTATTTTTTTTTCTATGAATGCTGCTCTTTTAGGGGTACTGCAGGGATGTGGGTAAAGGTTAGTCTGTTGACATTATAATTAGTTTTATATAAAAACAATACAACTCTATTACTTGTCAGATAAGATACGAATATGTGTGTGCATGGATTTAGCAGTCTCGTTTGGCCAAACAAGAGCAGATTTTGTTATCTGAGGATTGGCTGGCCAACAGAGACCAGTCTGGATTCGATGGAACTAATATGTCTCGGCTTTTATGGGACGCTGGTTACTGTGTTGGATTATTTAGCTATTCCTTAGGTGCAAAATTGTTGCAAAAGTTAGCTATATCTGATCAAATCCTGGCTTTAGGGGTGTCATGGAACATACTCAATTGTAAATAAATTCATGAAGTAAATAAAGCTTTTTAGTGGTTTTTATGGTTAGAGGTAGTCTGTAGTCTTTATAATTAGATGCATTATTGTATTTTTAAAAGAAAACTGAATCTGGTATACACTCTTAGAAAATAAAGGTTATCTATTATATTATATTTATTATAAACACACACACACACACACACAAACACACTTGAAGATTTAAAAGCTATAAGGTGATTGCTCCTAGACAGATCCCTGGAGAACACCTCAGTGGATTTCTCTGAACCAGTAGAGACACACACACACTCAGAGGCGGTTGACCTGCAGGAGTCAGTGTTGTGTGTACAGTTGCGGTGAACACGACTGTAAAGCAGTGTAATTGCTTTGCTGCCGTTAATCCTCTGCCAGCGATGTCTGACTCGCTGTGATTCTGCTATGAGCTTAAGCCTGTGTACACACACAACACACACTCCCGCTCGCTTTCTTCTGCAGCCTGCGTGTTGCACAGTGCCACAAACCATCATGCACACATAAACGGATGTGCAAACACAAACAGAGAGAGAGAGAGAGAGAGAGAGAGAGAGAGAGAGGCCCTAAAAAGTCAAACATCTGCAAACAAATGATGTAGAGCTTTCCTCAGACCTATCTTCACTTTTCTGAGCCAATTGTTGCAATGATTTTTGTGGATGCATGAAGTCAGTTGACCTACAGTGTGACAGTATTTACGTGACTTTTCTCACATTTTGAATTAGCTGAAGTTTGCCTATAAGTACATGTTTTTAGTTTCCAGGTGTTCTGGATTCAGTTCCTGAACAATAGATAGCTTTCTCATTAGTGCTGTTTCACTCATTAATGTCATTTCATATCTGTTGAGTGCCATCCTATAAATGAGTTCACAGTTTAAGAAGGGGCAAAGAAAAGCCCAGTCTAAAATACATTTAAAATCATGTTTTGGGAGCTAGGACACATTGTAAATGTACAAAAGTGAGAAACTAGCAATTTATTAACTACAACATCATATTCATAAAAAAGATCCTTCATTTTTTTTTTTCATTCTTTTTGAATTAAAGTCTTTTTTATATAAATGTATATACCTTTTTATTTTACTTTTCTGTAATTTTAATAAATAGTAAGTTAACAAGGACAGCATTTATTTGCCAAAGAAATTTGTGTAAATGTGTCCATGCTGAATAGAAGTATTACTTAATATTTCTGTGATAATTGTTTTTTTCAGGATTTACAATTAATAAGAGCTACATTTATTTAAAACCAAAATATTTTGTAGCATCATAAATGTTTTTAATGTCACTTTTGATCAATTTAATTTGTCCTGGTAGTGTATAATCTCTTACGATGGGAATTGTATCATGAAGTACTCCACTGAGAAAACTGAGAAAAAAACTCAATAACAATTTGTAGCTTTTTGTTTTAAGCTTTGTAAAACAAAACCAATTTATCCTCATCGTCCAAGACAGAAAGTGGTAGCAGCCGTCTGGTTGACCTCCTGCCAGTGTGTCTGAGTGAGAGAGAGTTAAATGTGCAATAAATCCAGCAGCAGTAGCCAGTCGATACCTTATCATCCACATGTCCATTTCCAGATTAATCTCTTCATGTCTGTCACTGGTCCTCAGTGTGTCTGTCTCGCTCATCCTCACATCTCTGACGCTTTGATACTCACTCACAGGATTTGGTTTTAATCTTGTAGAGAGCATCACAAACGCAGTGTTTTGTGTGTGTGTGTGTGTGTGTGTGTGTGTGTGTGTGAGCTTGAAACTGCAAAAAGTGGATGGTGTCTGTAATTCATTACCAAAGGTGGCATGTTAGGAAGCTCTTTTTGATATTTGGAGGAATCTCTTCAGTCAAACCTCCATAGTTGTCACTTACAGTAGATTGAAAATGTTGAAAGCGAATAGAAAAAAAAAATGAAAAACCAAGATACATTAATACATTACAAATACATGTTTTCAATAAGAAGTTACTGTTATTTAAATTCACCTAAACAGCAAAAAAATAATAATAATTGCTGTTGTGCATTTATATAATAAATGAATATGCCATCAAAGTAATTAGATTGACTTATTCTCTAATCTACACTAACATTTAAATGTTTGGGGTTAGTAAGATATATATATATATATATATGAAGGAAGTATATAATGCTAACCAAGGCTGCATTTATTTGATAACAAAGACAATGAAAACAGCAGTATTGTAATGCATTATAATCATTTAAAATAACTACATCTTCTTTTTGAAATTATTTGAAAATGTAATGTATTCCTGTGATGCAAAATTGAATTTTCAGCAATTTTGTGTGCGTGTGTGTGCGTGTGTGTGTCCATGTGTGTGTGTGTGAGAGAGAGAGAGAGAAAAAGAGATAATTTAAAGCCATTATTGTATTAAACAAGAAAAGTGTCAAGTAGACATAGCTTTTAAAATAAATATTTCATTTGATTCAATATAAACCCAATTCCCAAGAAGTTGGGACACTTTACAAATTGTGAGTAAAAAAGAACTGAAATAATTTCCAAATCTCATAAACATATATTTTATTCACAATAGAATATAGATAACATATCAAATGTTGAAAGTGAGACATTTTGAAATGTCATGCCATATTGGCTCATTTCGGATTTAATGAGAGCTACACATCCCAAAAACGTTGGGACAGGTAGCAATAAGAGGGTGGAAAAGTTAAATTTACATATAAGGAACATCTGGAGGACCAATTTACATTTTATTAGGTCAATTGGCAACATGATTGGGTATAAAAAGAGCCTCTCAGAGTGGCAGTGTCTCTCAGAAGTCAAGATGGGCAGAGGATCACCAACTCCCCCGATGCTGTGGCGAGAAATAGTGGAGCAATATCAGAAAGGAGTTTCTCAGAAAAAAATTGCAAAGAGTTTGAAGTTATCATCATCTACAGTGCATAATATCATCCAAAGATTCAGAGAATCTGGAACAATCTCTGTGCGTAAGGGTCAAAGCTGGAAAACCATACTGGATGCTCGTGATCTTCGGGCCCTTAGACGGCACTGCATCACATACAGGGATGCTTCTGTAATGGAAATCACAACATGGGTCAGGAATACTTCCAGAAAACATTGTCGGTGAACACAATCCACCGTGCCATTCGCCGTTGCCGGCTAAAAATCTATAGGTCAAAATGACGCCATATCTAAACATGATCCAGAAGTGCAGGCATTTTCTCGGGGGCCAAGGCTCATTTAAAATGGACTGTGGCAAAGTGGAAAACTGTTCTTTGGTCAGACTAATCAAAATGTGAAGTTCTTTTTGGAAAACTGGGATGCCATGTCATCCGGACTAAAGAGGACACGGAAACCCAAGTTGTTATCAGCGCTCAGTTCAGAAGCCTGCATCTCTGATGGTATGGGGTTGCATGAGTGTGTGTGGCATGGACAGCTTACACATCTGGAAATGTAGCATCAATGCTGAAAGGTATATCCAAGTTCTAGAACAACATATGCTCCCATCCAGACATCGTCTCTTTCAGGGAAGACCTTGCATCTTCAAACATGACAATGCCAGACCACATACTGCATCAATTACAACATCATGGCTGCGTAGAAGAAGGATCCGGGTACTGAAATGGCCATCGGGCAGTCCAGATCTTTCACCCATAGAAAACATTTGGCGCATCATAAAGAGGAAGATTCAACAAAGAAGACCTAAGAGCAACTAGAAGCCTGTATTAGACAAGAATGGGACAACATTCCTATTCCTAAACTTGAATAACTTGTCTCCTCAGTCCCCAGACGTTTGCAGAATATAATAAAAAGAAGAGGGGATGCCACATAGGGGTAAACATGGCCTTGTCCCAACTTTTTTGAGATGTGTTGATGCCATGAAATTTTAAATCTACTTATTTTTCCCTTAAAATTATAAATTTTATCAGTTGAAACATTTGATATGTCATCTATGTTGTATTCTGAATAAAATATTAAAATTTGAAACTTCCACATCATTGCATTCCGTTTTTATTCACATTTTGTACAGTGTCCCAACATTTTTTGGAATCGGATTTGTAAAATGTATTAATAAATGTTTCGGTTACAAAATTGAGCAATTGTTTGTTTATATATACTATAAAATATGCCAGTTTATATCAATATAAAATGAAATTCATCAAGACTGTACCCACTGATCTATCAGTTTAGAACAACAACAGAGTGTCATTCTGTAATGCAGAATAGTCATGTGCAAAATGTCTTCCTGCAGTGGTGGTCTTTCTTTGAGAACGCACACACACACACACACACATACAGAATAGCATACCAAGTGGTAAACGTACAGTATGAGTGCAGTTATGCATATGCTGTCAGTTATAGTGGTGTCTGCGCGTGTGTGTACTTATTGAAGTTGCTCTTAGTGTGTGTGGATTTCCTCTGGGAGCCGGCTAATTGTGTTAGAGCTGGCTGTATCTCATGGCCTCATTCTCTTCACACACATCTTCTGGCCTAGTTCCAGATATGGCCCACCTCCTCTTTTTTCACTTGCTCTTTTTCTCCTCCCATCTCTCACTCTCTGCCTTTTCCCCTCTGCCTTTCTAAAGCCTGCCTGTGAGATATAGTGAGTAAGACATCTTTGCTGCCGTAGCACCTAATCAAACAGTGCTTTGGGTGTTAACTGTGGTGTAAGCAAAGCCTCACTGTTTGGATAGTGACCAGCTCACTGTCTGAATGAAACACTGCCTGCTAACAGAGCAGAAAGAGCCGCTGCTTTATGGACCCTCACGGACCTTTTGAAAATATCTCTGGCACTGTTTCCTGAATAGGGCAGAAAATACAGCCTGCGACTTTGAGGAACTTTTTTCTACTTTTACAGTGTAAAAAGTGAATGGAGTCAGTAGAGGTGCTTTACATCTATCCATCCATCCATCCGTCCATCATTCTATCTTATATCTATCTGTCAAATCCACACATCTATCCATCCATTCATACACACACACACACACACACATTTGTGTGTATATGTATGTGTGCAGAAGTCTTCTGTTCAAGTGTAAGCCTCCTGATGTGCTAATCATCAGGGTCGCCAGAGTTCGAGGTCAATTCTGTCATCGTTGCTCCCAGTCTATGGTCCCAGTAGCCCCTGATCTATCCCACATGGCCCTGCCTTCACAATAGCTCATTGTGTCTCGGTCTGACTGAAATCATTCTTCTCTTGCTTCAAGAGCTGGAATGTCTCCTGGCCAGGTTTGAAGTTTCAAGGCGAACTCACTCAAACACTCTTGTGGAAGTGGCTGGTCATGAAAAATCAAACCTAAGATTCATTCCAGAGTTTTTCCTGGCACTCATCTGGTTCTGTTGCGGTGTATAGTTAACAACACAACCTTTCCGTGATCTGTAAATCCTCAGTTCCTGGCCGGATGTTCTGCGCGCTGGGGGAAGTCATTGCTTTATCAGAAACACAATATGGTTTTTCCCTGCGGCTCTATAGTGGGAAGGCGAAAGTGTAGGAATGAATCCAGGAGGTTGGGATAAAGAGTCTTTACTAAAACCTTGTTTTTGTCCCTTATTCTGACTGGCGATGAAAAGCCACTCTCAGTGTTGAGTTAGTGGGCTGATGTATGGCTGCTCGGGGGCCGCCACTCTGCATGGTAATTATAAACAGTTACACATCGCTCTGGGACCACAGCTAAAAGGAAACACACAACACAGCTCCATTCTCTAAGAAGTCGAGTAGAAAATGTATATTTGAACTTTAACCACATGGAAAAGATTTACTGTCACATGTCAAAAGCTGACTTTTAGCTCAAGTGAAAAAAGAAGAAAAATATGTTTATTTTAAAATTAAATGCCACGGGGAATTGAAACATTAATAGCTGAGAGGCAGTTCAAAAGTTTGGGATCAGTAAAATTTGTTATGTTTTTAAGAAAACGTTTATGCTCATCAAGGTTGAATTTATTAGATCAAAAATATAGAAAAATTCCAATATTGTGAAATGTTATTTTAATATATAATAATGGTTTTATTATTTTAATATACTTTAATATATGTTATTTCTGTGATGCAAAGCTTCATTTTCATCCACCGTTTCTCCAGTCATCAGTCTCACATGATCCTTCAGTAATCATCATTTACTTACCATCATGTCATTCCAAACCTTTATGACTTCATTTCTTTCATGAAGCACATGAAGAAGTAGTTCATAAAGACCAGATTTAGCCCTTTTTCATAAATCTTGGCAGTTTGGGAGAAGCAAAGATGATTTGTGAATCACTTAAGTTTGATATTGTCAATGAGTCGGCTGATTCTGTTCAAGTGATTCATGCACACACGAATCAAACTGATTCTGTTCTTCATCTCAACTTTATTTGATTCAGTCAACCAAGCAGATAATCAGTTAGCAATGGGGATTGAAATTTTAGTCTGTTTGTCATACAAAGCTATCATATGACTTTAGAAATCTTGGAAAATGTTGCTACAGTGTATATAACTAATATAGGATATATTTTTTTTCTTTCTTTTTTTAAATCATGAAAGCTCCAGTATTCTTTGTAATTGCATGAACAAGCGTGACCAGTACACTTCTCTTAAATTTCACCTTCTGTGTTCAGTGGAGGACAGAAAGTCGCATGAGTTACTGATGTGAAGCTGACTAAATTACAGCAGAAGTTAATTTCAGGGTGAAATATTCCTTTAAGAGGAGAATGAAAACGCTAAATTGATTTTCATTTACTCATGAAAGAAAAGTGCTCTCATTCTTGTATACATTTTCTCCTGCTTTAATTATTTCACTGCGGTAAGCATATCATACAATTACATGTCTTCTAAAGGCATTAGTGTTTCAGCTCACGAAATGAATCTGAAAAGAGTCATTTTCTACTATTCAAGTGTAAAAAGTGTAATTTAATAAAAAGCCAATGAAAGACTTGTAATCACAGCACTGTAATTACAGTAATGTAATTTAAAGAGCCTAGACAAATGCAAATGATATTCTTGCTGTTATCATTTCTTTAGCAGCATCATGTTCATAGTTTGCTAAGTGAATCTCCTGTGTCTTCATACTTTCTCATCAGGTGTTCCTTCTGGACCAAGAAACGTCATCTCCATTGTGAACGAGACCTCTGTGACTCTAGAGTGGCACTCTCCGCGTGAGACAGGCAGCCGTGATGATGTCGTGTATAATATTATTTGTAAGAAATGCCAGGCGGACCGTCGTTCCTGCTCTCATTGCGATGATAATGTGGAGTTTCAGCCCCGGCAGCTGGGACTGACCGAATCCAGAGTCTTCATCAGTAACCTGCTGGCACACACTCTCTACACCTTTGAGATCCAGGCGGTCAACGGCGTCACCAACAAGAGCCCGTATCCTGCCCAGCACGTCTCCATAGACATCACAACCAACCAGGCTGGTGAGTGATTATGATATGTTGATGCAATCAATGCAGTCCACAGCAACAGAAAGAAACTGTTTTTTGTTTTTGTTTTGTTTTGTTTTGTTTTGGTGTTACAGGTGTCTTGTGTGATTTCAATGTGTTTTTGTAATATTTTAGTGACATGGCAGTCTTTAATAATAGTGTTCTTTAGTGTATATATATATATATATATATTATAAAATATTCTTTAGTACAATATTTTAAAATTTCTACAATTATGAATTTATGTTGTCTCATAATTTTATTTCAGTTTGTATTATTCATAGTTCTTTATAATAACTTGTATTTCTTTTGCATATATATGCATGCTTTTTTATTTTATATATAGTATATCATATATACAAAGACATTCAGAATGTTTATTTTGGTTAGTTTTGACTTTTATTTTTTTATTTTTTCATTATAGTTTTTTTTTTACCAATCTTTTTTCTTTTTTTCTTTAACCAATATCGTTGTACTGGAAGAATGTTTTTCCCCTTTTTATGTTCTGTCACATACTACGCATTTTGACCAGTTATGTTTCTACTTTCATTACATTTTCATTACCTTCACCAATCCAGTTTCTCATTCCATTCATGGTAAAAAGGCTCCAAGTGGTCGTTTGGCCTCGATATCACTGATGGGATGATATTAGAAGAGTGAAGTGTTCAGTTTCAACATTTAGAGCTGCTCGCTGGACTGTGCAGGAAGTCAAAATTGAAAACATCACCTAGTTTGACCTGCGCTAAAAGATATGCGTCCTCATCATTTCCTTGAGAGCTCCTCTTTCAGGTTTTTGAGGGCAGCCCATCTTTCTCCGTCTTTCTCCACCTCCTTCACTTCCCCTGTCATCTCAATTTCCTGCTTTCACTGAGAAGCTCTGCAGAAGCATCACAGCAGTTGGTATGTTAAAAGTTTGTGCGGATCTCGCATTCATGCATTCGTCTGGTTCGACGCTTTCATCTTTATCAGCGGGACCAGTATGAAAAACAGCCTTGATCGTGTCACTATTCCTTAATACATTCAGCCCTGAAACGAGGGCACCCAAAACTGTAGCGCAGAGAGTTTAGCGGCTTCCATCGCAGCCCCCCCGGATCAAAGCCAACGCTTGTGGATAATTTAACGTGAGGGAGATTTTCATCCTCAAACTGTGGAAACGTTCAGTCCCAGCTATGAGAACAATTTAAGTTTCAGTGTATGGCAGTGTTTCGTCTCCTTCTTTCGTTTGTTTTTTACACAGCACAAGTGAAAATGTAACTAGACTTTTCAGTAGAGTAGTACTCTCTCATGCAGAAGCACTTCCTGTGTGGTTTCTAAAGTTTTCTAAGTGTTTTTAACACATTCAGGTTAAAATTAGAATCTCTAGTTATTATTCAGGTCTATCTTATTGCTTAAAAAAGCACGACTCCACTCCATAAATCACAAAGTTTGAGGTTTATGTGTGTAACTTGCGTTTGATACTTTGTTGTATCTTTGATTGAAATGTAATACTCAAAAAAACTTTTCTCTTCAAGAAATAGCTCCAAAAATCTAATGCTTTGTTCTTCTTTGAAATAGAAAAGATATAGATTTTTCTCTCTCTCTCTCTTTATACATTGTATAAATACTTTATAGTATTTAGCTGAACATCTTCCCAAATAAGTATACACTTGTAATAAATAAATACATCATTTTACGTGTATATTTAAAGATGTTTTCCCCCAAACAATAAAAGGTCCAGTGTTGTTCTTCAAAATATTTGATTCCTTTTGGGGTGAACTACTGCATGACGAAGTATGTGCAAAATTAATAGCGATTCAACTGTAGCGCACTTCGAAATATACATATTTAGGAAGGATATTGTTGAGGAATGCGTTAAAAACAAAGTGTCTCCCTCTTGGTGTCTCTTGAGGGAAAGTAGAAGAGCGAATGTGTTTGGGTTTGTTTGGATGTGTGAAGACTGTAGAGTCTTAGTAGCCAAATACAGTACAAACCTGCCAGCAGCGATGTCTTAACATTGCTCTTCTGTTCTGGTGCTCTCTGTAGATTAGAAGCTTCACTTTTTTTGAGGCTTATTTTTGTTCTTAAAATGTTTTAAAGTGGCGACATTGCTCCATACAGCTGCCTAAAAATAGCAGGATGTGGAATATTATTGGTGTTTGTAATATGTTTGTTTTCCTCCCATGATCCTTCATGGCCTAGAGGCTTGCTGGGGTTCATCTAGGGACCTGCTGTTGGTTTGTTAATTAGTCAAATCGTTTAAATAATGTCTGGGATTTGTTTTTGTGTTTTGTAATAATATAGAAAAGTTTGGTGGGGGAGATTGTGGGAAATTATTATTATTCTGTCATCCCTTAAGGCCCATTCACACCAAGAGCAATAGCTATGAAGATAATTCCAATGATAACTATATTAGCATCAATATCAATGAACGATAACTTCGGTTTAATCTAATTATGCATGCAGTTATGCCATCTGCTGCTTTAAATGCTTAAAAGCAGGAAAAAACATACAGAAAGTGATGCTAACAATATAATTTCTCTGTGTTTTATTGTTATTTATATTGTTATCGTTATAGTTATTGTCCTTGGTGTTAACAATACTTAACTAACTTACTTTGTTCCAAACTTTCATTTTTTCTGTGGACTATTTTCATGCTGTTTTCCTTAAGCTTTCCGTATTTAAAACTACTTAGAACACCATAAATATGTCATAAAAGTGGGCTAGTCAGTAGCCATTCGGTATCATTGTATTAACAATTCAGCCCACAATTCCAGTCATTATTTACAAATAAAATGGTCAGAGAAAAAAAAAATATGATTATTGGCCAATGTAGCAAAGTTTGTTTTGTGAACGAATCCATTCATTGATCCAATTCATGTCAGCAATTCACAAAAAAAGGGTCAGAATGTTTTGGCCTGACTGATTCGAAACGATTATCAGTAAATAAACATACATTTTCTCACATATCACTGTCATATAGTTTCAAGATATGTGGTTCATAAGTCATGGGGTCAACTTGTTGTTTGTGTTCTACAGTAGAAAGTAAGTCATACAGATTTGGAACGACATGAAAGTGAGTAAATGATGAAAGACATTTCATTTTTGGGCAACTATTTCTTGAACATGGTGTTTTTTGGTTTTGGTTTTTTTTTCTGATTGCCTTTTCGAGAGAGTTTTCAGTATTCCGCATCTCTGTTTCGCTTTGTTTTGCAACTATTTCCTCTTAAACTGTGATTAGTCCTGTTTGGATCACCTGTTAGTTTGCTTGTTTTGATCCCGTTTAATTGGAGTTAATTGGTGCTCCTGTGCGATGCTTGTTTCCAGCTGAACTGAGTCGTTGAGCCGCGGTTCAAACATGACTGCACACGATCTGCAGCGGAGTGTCGTGTAATTGCTCCTCTCGTGACGCTGGGAGTCAGAGCAAACAAACAAAAAGATCATAACACGGAATCAGACGCCTGCCGAGTTTTCCTCCTTCTCCTAAATGTACAAGAGCAGAACGTGAGGTAAATAGAGCTGATTAACAGGCAGCTCTAATGGCCACCGCCAGTCATGTATGTGTGACAGTTAAATGGTGCTCTTGACAGATAGATGCTTTAGAGCCACTCTTTCCTCCATTGTTATCGTTTTGGAGACCGTAATGAGTCTTTTGCCGTTAATGGGCCCTTCCTGTGTGGAGGGGTCTCGGAGGTAAGCGGTAATTGTGTTCTGCATGTACCTGATGGAGATGCCCATTGGGGGTGGAAAGAGACGGAAAACAGGAGAAGGAATGCAAATGCTCAGTCCTGGGGAGGTTAGGAGACTAAAGACATTTTAAATAGGCTTAATTAATTAAAGCTCAATCAGGTTTTAATTTCATCCTTGAAAGCTGGGTGAAGGAGGTTTCAATAGAGTTGGTTTGAAAAAGCACAGTTCAGTGGTTTAGTAGAACAGCTCTGGATATTTGAGAGATTCTTTGGGGAAAACAGTGAGATTTTGATGAAGACAGTTTGTTCAGAATTTTTGAAAAAAGAGTGAATTAAACTTAAAGGTGGAGTGTGAATTTTGTATTATTATTATTATTATTATTATTATTTTGCCTTTAGTTGAATCGTTTTCAAACCGTTACTCGAACACTTCATCCATTGGTTGCTGTGTTTATACTTTACTTTCAATGGGATTTAATACAGGTGAAGAGATTTCTTTCATTTTTAAAATTACTTATTTAAAAAGAAAGATGAAAAGAAAATGAAAACTTATTTTTTTTTAATTAAAAGTAAACTAATTTGTCTTGCATCTTCATTTATGTTTATGAAGTATTGAAATTAATATATACAATACAATTTAATGTCAGTAAAAATGTTTTTCTTTTTTCTTTTTTTTTTGTTAAAGTGTATATTCATTACATAATCCTGAAAAAATATCACAGGTTATATATATATATATATATATATATATATATATATATATATATATATATATATATATATATATATAAATAATTCTGCTTTGCTTCTACTTCTTGTATATTGAAATAGAAAATAGCTATTTTAAATTGTAATATCATCTCACAATATTACAGTTTTTTTAATCTGTATTTTTGATCAAATAAATGTAGACTTGGTGAACAAAAGAGACTTCTAAAAAAAATAAAAAAATAAAAAAAGTACAAAATCTTACTGATCCCAAACTTTTGAATAGCAGTGTATAATACATATAACAAATTAAAAAAGAGAAAATTAGAGGTTATAAGATTGCGGTTATGAAAAAAAAAACCTGTTGACATTTATCTTAGAATTTGAAAGCTAATTTTTGTAAAACCTCAAAACCATTAATCTATTTGTCTATATATATATATATATATATATATATATATATATATATATATATATATATATATATATATATATATATATATTTGATAGCTGATAAATTTATAACTAGCTAATGTTTTATCAACAAGAGAAAAAAAAAATACAGGCCAACATTTCCCCACTGAGCGATTGAGCTGGAAAATGTCACCGTGGTTGTGACGGCGACTGTGGTTATTTTCAGCGTAACAGGTCAAGCGCTGAACTGGGCTCTTTATTCACCCGGAGGCGCCTTGTGTTTCTCGATGGGTTCAGTGGTTTGGAGAAGAAAACACCCAGCGAGTGTTTGGCATTTACAAACTGCATTCGCTGCTATTGGTCTGGGCACATACGGCAGGACAGGTGGGGTGGGAGTAGAGGCTGACCTTTCAGATGCATGGAGGGTGGAGTTATTGCACATTATATAGTCTGTAGGTTGCTATTTGTCAACTTTTCAAAAGCTTGTGTGCAATGCAAAAGCACAATGTTCTTGTTTCCACTGCTAGAGTGAAGAAACACATCCTCACAGTGTCCACAAAACTCACAAATGGCTGCTGGGAAGACCGGTAAAGACTCCAGCTTCCTGGGCGCCATCTTATCTCGCAGTCTGTCCGTTCATGTGTATTTGGAGTCACTGTCAATTAGAAATAATTGCTAAGGACATATGACAGACTAATCAATGTGTATCACAGTATGTAGAGTCTCTCATTTCCTGCAAGGAGAGATAAACTAACGAATTAACCGGGTTGTGAAAGTGGTTTTAAAAAATGTATGGTACACTTGGGGATTGTTACTGCAGTTATAGATTTTTTAAATCTATAAATCGTGGCTGTTGAAAAGATTATTATTTTTTTCTCCTGGTTTTACTGATCTGAATTAGGCTTACGTCTTGAATATATACACACTTTATTATGATTTGCTTAATTTTTATGTATTTTGTATATTATAATTTATATTTAAATTATTATTATTGTTTTGGTATTATATTTTAAAATAACATTATTATTAGTTATTTTTAGTCTTACAAAATAAAAGCTTTTTATTCAGTTTTGGATCCTACTTTTTTTTTTTTTTTTTTTTGTATTATGGTATGTAACTTGTTGGTTGTTATTTTAGTCCAAAGCTAAAATAAAATGAAATAAAATAAAAAAATATAGAAAATATAATTGTAATAAAATAAAATAAAAATGAATACATATCTACTTCTTCTGTTAGGAAGGAAGAGAGAGGCAATAATCATGGGCAAAGAGTAGAGGTTATAAACCCGTGGCCACTGGCCCTGTGGCTCTGAAGGGTTATTAAACTCCCAGACTGGCATCTGGACTGTGTGTCTGGTGATTCCCTCATCGATATGACTGGTTTAAAAGACTGGACCCAAAACTGGAAGAAGGACACACTGTTCCTTTAGCTCGAGTGCTCTGCTCTGAATTAAAAATGGCAATTCAGTGGATCAGAAGCTTGAAAAAGAACGAGAAAGTGCCATAAAATTAGTCCAACATGAGTTCATCATGTTCCAAAGCTTCTGAAGGTATACAATATTTGATACTACATTTTAGGTCATTGTTCATTGAAATTTTTGTCTTTCTCTTACTATTGAGAGTTTCTGATAAATGTTTAGGATTATAGAGAACATTGAGTACAGGACGCACTGTGATACTAAAAGGAACATTTGTATTTTCTATATTTTATGCTTAATGAGTTGAAAATGTATCTTATTATTAAATTATAAAGTGTATTGGATTTCGGTATGTAAACAATAAATCCTCATTTCCCATAAACCTGAGAAAACTTGAATGCTTTTAGATTATCTCCGAGTCTAATTTGGTTGTTTCCCTAAACTCTGTAAGACATAATGATTCATGATTCAAGCAAGCACGTCTTTAAATCTCTCCGGCACTCTGTGAAAACAGGACATTTGATAATGTTTGTGCTGAAGGAGCGTGGGAGTGTTTGTTGTGTTCAAGCAATAGCCATTTGGAGACTTAAAGCTGCTTTCCAGCCTCCTGCACTGTAGGTTTTATTGTTGTTTATTTCGAAAAAAACTTATTTTTCTCTGCTTTGGGAAACTGGTTTGTCAGCAGTCATTTCGTGTGATGGCTTGTTCCTCCTAACTTCATAAGCAATTCCATTTCAGACATTTTTTTTTTCATAACTGCTGTACTTTATCCCCATGATGCACCAAACAGGAAACCGAAGACTATCAGCAATGTTTGATCTTTTTTTTTTTTTTTTTTATTCAATATTAATTTAATAAAAAAAAAAAAAAAATTGCACTCCCACAACTTACACACACACACACACACACACACATATATATACATATATATATATATATATATATATTTTTTTTTTTTTCTTTAAAACCTATGAAATAGAAATCTATCAATCTATCCATCGATAGATACATATATATATATATATATATATATATATATATATATATATATATATATATATATATATATATATATATATATATATATATACACACACACACACACACACACACACACACACACACACACAGAATAGATGGATAGATTGATAGATTTCTATTTCATAGGTTTTAAAGAATAATTGTGGGTATTTGATTTAATACCATGGTATACCACCACAGTACTTTTTCTATAAGGCTACTCTCTCTTAATCTTTCTCGTTCAAAGCACAAACCGCAAATGCCCCACCGAGACCAAGCTCATAGACCAGTGGTTACAAAACCAATTACCAGCAAACGCTGTTCCCATGAGCCACTACAATAAACTCAGGAGAAGAGCAGCACATAAACCAGCTGGAGAAGAAGAGAGCTTTGAATCCATCCATATAAACCAGAGACAATCGTACAGGAGATCAATAAATCTGCGATCAAGTGCAGCATAAATGAATTTGGAAAGTTGCTCTGTGCTGTAATTGTTATAAGACTCACTTTATTCAATAGTAAGGGCAGCATAGCCATAAACAGAAACAGATCCTCTATTGGATTTGCATCAACTAACCTCAGAAGACATGCTGTAAACATCATCAGAACAAACTGCTGACACTATGTGTTTTGGTTAGTATGGTTCTTTATTGCATTTATGTTTGTAGAATCTGATATTGTGTTGGCAGAGGGCAAGGATCTGGTGTACAGAAAATAATGAGTATGCTTGAGGAGAGAAAGAGAGACAGAGACAGTGAGACAGAAAAGCAAGGGTTGAGGCGCGGTTGAGTTGTATTCAGCTGTCACTCAGGCGGGTTTTATGGGTCTAGTACATACTATCAGTGTCTGGATGACAGTCACACCCTATAAATCTCTTTAAGACACTCTCTCTCTTTCTCTTGCTGGCTGTATAAGTCTTGTGTGTGTGTGTGTGTGTGTTTACGGTCAAGGGGAAGTGAAAGAGCATCATCTTCAGACTGATGGAGCATGTGCAACTGTTTTGTAAAGTAACACCTTCTTTTTATGGCCAATGAGTTCCTGATGGATATTGAATACAATTTTCAATGTACATACTATGGCATAGTTGAGAATACTGATTTTTCTGAGTTTTATTTTGATGAACGAATATTGATTCTTATTGATCTTTTAGTCGATGCTGTTCAGTTTGATGCTTCACTACACTAAACGTTATTTGTAGTGCACCTAGCATCCAAAAATCACAATAAGCTTTGGGGCTTACTTTTTATACAAAACAGCATCAAAGCATTGAATTTCTGCCAAATTTATTCTGAAACTATCAAATTACTTTTTTGGTGCTCTTTAATGAGGCATAACGGATCGCTATAGTCGCCTCAGTTTATGTGGCATGTAAATCGTTTGATTTCTTCCGCTTTGCTACTAGTGTTGCTTTCGTCATGAAAATCATGACTAAATATCATCGTAAACGAACCTTTATCACGTGACGTAGATGAGACGGAATGTAAATGCTGGTCATGTGATGATGACTATAATTAAATGTATAATGCAATATTGTTGATGAATAAAAAAGAGACTAAATGTGGTTTACAGAATAAAAACTATGCTAAAATGTCTCTTCATTTGCGTTGACCAAAACAAGATGAAACTAAATGTTATAAAGTTATTTCGTCTCGTTTAGTTGCATTATTATTATTATTTAACAGTATTTCTGTGTCGTACTTGAAGGGCTGCATCAGGTCGCACTGCGCAGATGCAGGTGACATCACTTCCTCAAGCCCCACTCATGGCATTATTTAGAAGACGACATCAAACAAAGCTAAAGCCCTGCTAAAAACTGTGAACCATGTGATAATGGAGTGTTCCATTCATCATGCAGCAAAATTTCACATGTTTTTAAAGTTATTTGAATATGGAGTCACAAATGTTTCTGTAAAATCTATCCTTAGCACAAAGGATTATGAATCTACGAAAGTCATTATCAATTTTTTGTACATGACTGGACTTTACGCAAGGATTTGAAGGTTACGTGGAGTCCAGATGTCCTGAGGCTGGCAGTAATATGCTGGTGAACCGTCTAGCCTGCAGCAAATTCTATAAGAAGAAGAATATAGCTAAAGCCCCTATCAAAAAAATGTCGGAACATTGCCGGATTGCCTTCTGTGTGAATGCAAACATGTCCCGGGATTGATTCCGGGATCGTTCCCGGGTTGGGGACCTAGTAACATTGATGGGTTCAGCCCCGGAACGATCTCTGTGTGAACATAAGCCAGAACCAATGCCATAAAGGGTGTGTTGTTGTGATGATGCACGTCATCGTGTAACGCTTTTACCGGGTGTTTTGAAGGCAGATCAACATTCACGATGGAAAAATATGTGCAAACTGTAATGAAGCAGAGATCAGTTAGCTACTCACTATCCACGCTGAAACTGAGAACGTTCACCAGCATACATTTTTGTCAACTAAAACTAGACGGACATAGTCATGGATAATCCTGACTAAAATAAGACTAAACTGCTCAGACTTTTAGCTCTAGTTACTAGTTCTAGACTAAAAAGAGTATGAACGTGACTAAAACAAATAAAAACTAAAATGACTAGACTAAAACTAAAATTAAAACAGGCAGCCAAAAACAACACTATTTACTACTAGTTATTGCACAAAATAGACATGAACCAACATCGGAAAGTGTGTTGAAATACCTCATTCAGTCAATTAGCAGTGAAAAGATGTCAATAAAACAGCTTGTAAACAATGTCACGTAATGTTATGTTTACCTCAGAAAATTAAATCTATGATCGTAGAAGTATTATATTAATGTTATATATTATAAGGTTGTGGGTTCGATTCCCAGGGAACGCATGTTAAGTATGGGGTGGTGTTGGCGCAGTGGATAAGACACATGCCTTTGGTGTGAGAGACCCAGGATCGAATCCACTGTGAGACACCAATGTGTCCCTGAGCAAGACACTTAACCCCTAGTTGCTCCAGAGGCGTGCGACCTCTGATATATATAGCAATTGTAAGTCGCTTTGGATAAAAGCGTCTGCTAAATGCATACATTTAATTTTAATTCAATATTAATAATGTACCAATAAACATTGTTTTCTGTATAGTTCACAGCATTAGTTGAGAGAGAAACATATGCATATAATGTACATAATATATCTAAATGAATCAGTACCAAATCGAGATTTGAACCTAATCAAATTGCAAGGAAAAGAATCAAACTCAAATTAAATTGTGATTTTTCTGTCAGTATTAGTAAATGCGGTGTGAAAGTGTAGAGACTCGTGGAGAGCGGTGCAGTAGTTGTCTGGCTCAAGAAACTGTTGTTTAGAATTCATCTGCCGTATCTTGCTCTCTTGTCTTTCTTGCGTTGTCTCTCACTTTCATGTGTTTGGCAGAGAGTGTGACTGTGATTAATGTTGAAGCAGTCGTCCTGTTGAGGACCAGAGGCTGAAAAGAAGAAGAGAGGAAGACATGTGGATGCTGAGAGATGAGTTGAAGAGGAAAGAGGGTGATGAGAGGAGAAGAGTCACAAATCTTTGTCAGGATGGAGGAGTCCTGCCAGCTCTGAGGAGAAGAAACTGCTGGAAAACCTCCCTTTGAGTTTTGGCAGACACGCGATTAACGCAAACACACATTCAACCAGCACCGAGTAATAAATATTCAGACTTTGAGAAGTATGAGATCAGACATTTACTCATAAGTTTCCCTGAAGCAGACCAATAAATGGCTAAATGCATAAATGCCAACCAGACTCTTGTGCTGTCAGAAAGGAATGATTTTAATCCAGTCAAATTGTTCCTGATCAGGTTATATGTGACCCTGGAGCACAAAACCAGTCTTAGCTAGCACGGGTATATTTGTAGCAATAGCCAAAATACAGTGTATGGGTCAAAATGATCGATTTTTCTTTTATGCCAAAAATCATTAGGATATTAAATGAAGATCATGTTCCATGTATATCTTTTGTAAATTTCCTACCTCATCTTTATTTTTAAAAAAGCATTTTTGATTAGTAATAAGCATTCCTAAGGACATAATTTGTGCAACTTTAAAGGCAATTTATTTTTATTTTTTTTGCACCCTCAGATTCCAGATATTAAAATATTGTCCTATCCTAACAAACCATACATCAATGGAAAGCTTATTTATATCAGATGAAATATATATCTTCACTGAAGGGTCGCATATTGATCAATTGAATGAATAAATAAAATGTGTGTGTTTGCTTGCTTGCTTGATTGATTCTATATAGCCATTTAGTGGTCAAATAAATATTATATTAATAACATAAATTATTATATTTATGCCTTATTATTTTACTAATTTATATGATTATTTTACTTAATTTGTACTTTGTTTTGTTAAATATATTGTGTTTATTATTATCAATGATTGTTGTAATTTTAATGACTATTTATTATTAGTAGTAGTAATAGAAGTAGTTTGTAAATATGTAAAATGTGGCAGTGGGTGTACAAGAAAAATAGCATGAAAGAGTCAGCAGCTGTGTGTGTGTGTGTGTGTGTGTTTATAAGGAAGGGATTGGAGCTTCTGCTGTTCTTTAGATAAGAAAATTAAAAATTGATCACAAAGTTCTCTCTCACACACACAGTGAAGCTAGTAATCTCTATTTTGCTACACAATGTGTGGGATGGTAAATAACTGTGTGTGTGTGTGTGTGTGTTAGAAGGTGGAACCTCTCCCAACGTTGAGATACAAAAACAGCAGAAAAGCAATTTCAACTCTCTCTCAGCCTCTCTGCAGCTGTGTGTGTGTGTGAGAGAGGGAGAGAGTGTGTGTGCACACTGCCAGTAATTGCTAATGTGGAGCAAAGATGGGCAACAGAGCATGAACGAGAGAGCGAGAGAGAAGGACTCAAAGGCCGTGGTTCAGAGCAGGGTGACACTTTGCTTGAGTCACTATTTTAAAAGCATCAGATGGAAGTCTGGAGACAAAATGAGAATGCTGACCAAGATATTGCTTTAATAGCCTGTGTGCATATAAGGGTGTCTTATTAACAATTTTATATAGATAATATTTTTTTTTTACATTTTATAAGTATTCTAAATATATATATATATATATATATATATATATATATATATATATATATATATATATGTGTGTGTGTGTGTGTGAGTGCACCTAGGACAAAAGCTTTATATATATATATATATATATATATATATATATATATATATATATATATATATATATATATATATATATATATATATATATATGAAGAGTGCAGATGCAAAAGCATCTGTGTCGTTTTATCAAGCTTCTATGTGTAGGTTCCGTTTTTTTCTGTAATTGTAATGAAAAGAACCTATTCATTACCATTAAAGTGAAATAACTGAACCTACACATAGGAGCCTGATAAAAGTGCTCATTTTATAACCTTTATAATGGTGAGGAAACTTTTTTTAAGAATCTTAATTGGTTTGTTACATCTTTAATGTACAATATATCTGAAGGCTTGTTTCCACTATGAACGTGTGTGTGTGTGTGTGTGTGTGTGTGTGTCTGTGTGTGAGAGAGAGAAAGTAATAGAAAATGGTTTGTCTGTGTGTGACCATTCATGTGTGTGTTGTTTAGCAGGTGCGAGTGTGTATGTGTGTGTGTAGCTGCTTGTGTGACATCCGTATGCTCGCCTCAGTCTATTCACCCGTGAAAGCAGGCTGTGTGTGATGTTACAACAGCTGAACGTAGAGTCGTACCACTTTGACGAAGTAGAGGAGAACAGGAGGAAATGAGGGAGAGAGAGCGAGAGAGAGAGGAATGAAACGGGCAGTGGGTTAATTCAGAGGCTGTGCATGTTCACCCAGGTGTGTCTTCCTTAAAGACGGAGAGGCCAGAAACACACTGTAGCCAATCAGAGCGCTTGAACTGAGAAATGGGCTTCCATTGCAAAGGGCACATTCTCACGAAGCTATTAAAAAACTCCAATCCCCCTCTCGCCTGACTCTTTCATCGTACTGTGTGTATGTGCTTCATTTCTGAAAGTAGCAGATCAATTCACTAGCTAAGTACAGTATACACAGCAGGGAAGATGGCTGTTTGGAATGATTTTTTTCACTTGGTTTCTCTCTCTCTTTTGCAGCTCCGTCTATTGTTCCCATAATGCATCAGGTCAGTTCGACGTTGAAAAGCATCACGTTGTCATGGCCACAGCCTGAGCAGCCCAATGGAATTATTCTTGATTATGAGCTGCGCTACTATGAAAAGGTAAGATGTGTGTTTGCTGCATTGGAGGAAAATACTGTTTTGTCTGGATCCTTCCTAAAGGTTCATTGATTGTTCTTCACATGTCGAGTTTCATTTGAGCACTTTTAATACAGGATGCAACTGGGTCAAACGGAAGAAAGTGCTGTTCAAAGGTTCGCTGAATTGTAGAATTGATTGATTTCAGTGAATTAGTGAAAGGTGGCTTTGACTTTGGTGACTAGGAAATGTTCTGTTTCCATCATTTATGAATTTGGCTGATGCTTTTATCCAAGGACCATAATATACTACTCAAATCAGAGAGATTTGATAGGTTAATAATTTTGTTCAAACTCATAACTCTAAAATATGATTGCTAGTATGTTGTTCCATAACCGACAGATATTTAATATTCAGTATTAGAGATGTATCTTCTTCAATGTGGTGGTGGTTACAGCAATGAACAAGGACAGAGCCATAACATACACTGATGGACACAATTTGGAAGAAGGTTTTTTTTGGTGGAATTTATTAATGTATTTATTTTTTGTCTCTTTATGTAACAAGGCTGCATTTATTTGATCAACAATATTATTATTACAATTTAAAATAACTTTACCATTTTCAGTTTGACTGCATATTCAGCAGCCATTAGTCCAGTCTTCAGTGTCACATGATCCTTCAGAAACAAATATGGCCGGTATATATATAGGCAATTAATAAAATTATATATTTAATAAAATGTATTTATTGCCTTTTTTCCCACTTCTAATAATAAGCAATTAAGATTGAAATTTGAAAGCAATATGAGCTTGAAAATTCCAAAGTTTGATTCTGAGTGATTCGCGATGTTTCAGTTGATTCAAAGGATATATGAAATGTCATAAAAAGTTGATTGTGCACGTTTTATTAGTGCAGTGAACTCACGTGAAAATCTCTTTGTGATGTCATGATGAGGAAGGGAGGTACAGTGGGTTGCTAGGCGACAGCATTGGCGGGGAGGTGGTGGGTTTTCAGTTGTTTCGCTGGCCGGTTCCTGCTGAGAGATGCTGGAACACATACCCTCTCACACCAATTACAGCTAATGATTCCAGAGCCTCCCCTAACACCACACACACACACACACACACACACACACACAATCCACAGCCGTCAACCCTTTTAGAGACATTGCACATAACAACGCACATATACACACTCTCGCCAGTAGTAATGCCTATATTCCCCATATGCCTTTGAAATATTGCTGTCATATATATATATATATATATATATATATATATATATATATATATATATATATATACATATACGCACACACACACACACACACACACGTTGGTATTCAAAGCTGTCTGTACATTGTGAAGGGCTTTAGTAATGTTCTACACATAGCTGTCATACAAACACATTCAATTGCAGCCTTTCTGATGTTTTTATTAAGTACACTTTTCTGTGGTACACTAGAATTGTGTCAATAAAAAGTCAGGTTAGTGAAGTAATCTATTACTAATTATTAATATGTAGATTTTTTTAGATTGTAATGGATGGTTTTACTAATTAATTAGACTGAACAGCCATATAATACTTTATTTTATTTTATTTTATTTTATATGACAGTTCTCCATGTCACATGATCCTTCAGAAATCATTCTAATGTGCTGAGTTGGTGCTCTATTGTTTGTTATTCGTTTTTATTTGAAACATAAATCTTTTGTAACATTGTAAATGTGTTTACTGTTAGTTTTGATCAGTTAAATGTGTCAAAAAAATGACAAAAATATTTAAAATATTCAGACTGACCACAAACCTTTGAACAGTACTTTATGCATGTGTGTATAATATATTATACATTTTTACAAGATTATTCTAGAACCTAATGTCCTAATCAAAGTGTATAACAATCATTGTGATATTCAGTGTCTCTAAATTTGATATCACCTATCGCTAATTTTGATTTCACTATTGCATATATATATATATATATATATATATATATATATATATATATATATATATATATATATATATATATAGTTGAAATTTTGCATTGTTAACTGAAAGCATATCTTGCAAGTTGTTTCACCCAGCACTGATTAGTAGAAACCAAAATTTGTGAACACATGCACTGCCTTTCTGTTTTGTGTAATGACTGAAGTCTGTGAACACTGAACGGCATATTTCTCTGGAGGACAAATCTTTGACTATTGTCTTTTCTGCAATGATGTTTGGTGAGATAAATGAGCTGCGTTATGAAAATTGGTTTAATCAAAAGCTCGGGGATAATAATATCTATATCCGGGATAATTCTCTCCTCTCGACAATAGTTTACTCAAATGCAAATAGCACAAGTGCAGCACTTATTTCCTTATAAATATGCATGTCGTGTAATCATATGCTGATTTATAAAACAGGCGAGAAGGAGAAAGGTACTTCAGAATCAGACACCATACAGAAAATATCATTAATGCGGCTTTCTTTTGGGCAAAAAAACACGAGCGATGTGGAAAGCGAGCTACAATACTTGTTTGTGGTGCTTCAACCTCATCTGCTTTTTGACAGCTTATAATTACAATTTTGTTTGTGTTTTATAAATATATCTGAAATACTGCTTTTATAACAGGTTTTTAAAAGGTTGTTTACATGGTTTTGATTAGGAGAGGGTGTAAAGAAGCAGCGTGATGGTGGAAAAGTGGCTGTCACAGAGTTGGCAATGTTTATGAGCTTGTGTTGGATTGCTTGATCAAAGGCCACGCCCCCTCTGTAAATGGCAATGCAATGAACCAATCAGAGATCAGTTTTACTTGAAAAAAACAAATACATTTGAAGTCTTGGTACATTTGCATTATAGTTTCCCAATTTCCAAAAAGTATGTTTTTTAAGTATGATATATAGTCAAAAAAAAAAAAAAAAGATTCAGACACCATATATGATTTTTGATTAAAATATCTTTTTACTAGTGGTTGCAGGACACTATAGTTCATTTGAGGGTAACAAAATAAGATAAAATATTTCATATTGTACCCATAAATTCTTCCTAGAGTGCACTACCAGTAAAACTAACAAAAATTTGGGGCCAAAAATTATTCAGGGATTTTGGTCTGACCATGTTTTCTGAGAAATGCTGAAGGTGTCTGAATAAATTTTGGCTTGACTGTATCAGTGTTTCTCAATTTGTTTATCACGACCAAAAAATTGACCACAGATCTTTTTTATGGGGGCACAGATGGGAGGAAAAAAATAAACTAAAAAAAGAAATAATAATATTTCAACAGTAGAGAATGCTTCCCATCTATTTTATTTTATGGATAATGTTATCATTTATCATTATCATCGGCAGAAAATTTGACATCAAATAGAATATAAATATGTATTTGATTTGATTCTTATTCTTATGTTTTATTTAACAAAATTTCAAATATATGCGTTTTTGTTAGAACTGTATGACTGGTCTCTGATTGGTTCACTGAGATGCAGAATGGGTGTGGCCTCTTATCTAGTAATTCAATACAAGCTCATATACCAGTTTAAGGAATAATATTTTGTGTGGTGAAGCTAATGGTACAGAAATGATGCACTTCATCTATAAAACTATAATGTTACAGGATAAAAGAAAAAGGACAAGGAATGTATCTTTTATATATGTTTTATCTGTAAGATTATAAATAATGAAAAAGAGCACCCGGTGAAGGAGTCATACGTGTGAATACATTACACTAGCTCGAGTCGGTCTCCCTGCACTGCACCCGTCAAGATGAGATCAGCGCCATTCTGCCCGAGGGTCTTTTTTACGGTTCGCTTGACAGCAGGACTGGCAGATGCTTATTCTCTAAGCCACTGTGACTACCTGAGTCCATTTTTCAGGCATGAGATCAAATTCGGTGGCTAAATCAGCATATATATAAAAATGCAGCGCTGCAGGAGAGAACTGTGGCTAAGATTTAAAGTTCCAGTCCTGATTGAAGCCGTCCTGCCACGCGATCGAGTTCCACAGCTGTATGTGATTATGTTGTACCGTGTCAGAAAGGCACGCTGACTCACGTTTTAGCAGCCGCAAAGCCAATATGAATGTGCGTGACTTAGTTTAGACTTGGAAAATGAGATCCTTGTAACGTTATACATGCACAGGGACTCTGGATTAGCGAAATGGGGGAGTTTTATCTAGAGATGTAGATTCTGCAAACACATGTTCTCTGTACGTGTAAATGTTGAGTAAAGCAGCCATTGCTTTTCTTGTCTATATGTTCAGCAAGCACACAGGTTGCTACAGTCCTGTTCATTAGCTTCTCATAACTCGGCTGGTTATTAGTTTTTGGAAATGTAATCTAAACCAGTAGTCGATCACAACCCAAAAACTGACTCCGTTCTGAGGATCATGGACAAGAAAAATAAAATATTTATTTAATGTACAAGTATCTGTATTATTTTTTTTATTATGTTGTTATTTTATTTAATAAATATTTTATAAGCTATATGTATAGGTATATTTATTTTATCAAAATAAATAGAAGTATCAGTCATATACAATATACTACACTTAACATTGTTTTGGCCCATACGTTTTGTTTCTGTTACTGTTTATTATTATTCATATTATTATTCATATTATTATTCATATTATTATTATTATTATTATTATTATTATTATTATTATTATTATTATTATTATATTTTAAATACAATACTTTCCATTTTTATTATTTAAAATTAAGTGTATCAATTATATTGCAATCTGATGATGAATAAATATATTATAAATAAATAATATAAATGTTGATATTTTAAAGAAAGAATACTTTCCATTTTTCATAATAATGATGATGATGATGATAATAATAATTATAACTAGTATGATGATTTTTAAAAATGTCTATTATTTATATCATAATCAATTATTATAAGATACAAATTGATGTTTTAAAGGAATGAGAATACTTCCCATTTTGAATATTAAAAAATGTATATCAATTATATTTAAACCAAATAATAATGATACTACTACTACTACTACTACTGATAATGATAATGGTTTTTGTTGTTATAGTTTTTTGTTGTTGTTTGTTATTGTTAATTATAATAATTATTCTTATTATAGTAATAATAAAAATGATAAATAATAATAATAATAATAATAATAATAATAATAGTTATTATTATTAATGATAAAAATAACAAAAAGCAATAAAAGAACAACAGCATCAATAATAACAGAAAACATCAACAAAATGATGATTGGTACCAACAAGGTTACATAAAAAATGAATTATGATATATTTTGGTCTTTCCACTTGATAATCCAATGTTATTCTAAATCCGAAGCAAAAGCTTCTGAGAAGCACCAGTTTAAACAAAGCTCTCCACTGTAACCGTGTCTGGCTGTACTTGCTCACAAGTCCCTGGAGGTGCTTCTGTATCTCACCTTTGCCGAGACACTCTGCAGAGCTTCAAAAGAGCTGCAGGCTGCCACAACACGGCTGTCAATTACCAGCAGAAGCTGTCACTTCCAGTAACGCAGAAGGCTACGCTGCATCTCCCATACTGGCTGAGATAACTGCCTGAACCCTTATAGATGTAGTGCTAGTTTTCTGGGACAAGGGTTCACGAGTCTCTAACCTCTATCATCAAGGCTAATGGAGAACCGCCAAAGCTCTGGCCCCGTGCTGCCACACTTCCTGGGCTCTCCTACATGCTGTAGTGTGCTCTGGGAAAATGAAGTCTGTGAGGTCTAAAATCAACTACAGTGAACTCTGAGACCCTGTCCGGCATTTACAAACAGATATGGGATGATAAGTATCTCATAAAAATGATGTGTGCATCAGAGTGCCATTAGTTGAATGTGACCAGGCTATGGAGATCATCACTTGCATAAAACACTCTCTAAAAGCCACTAGGAAAAGACGTTTCCACTATTGCCATCATATTCTGTGGCTTATTTACTGTAGTACAATGGGGCTCTCTAACCCAGAACCCTTCGAGTGCTTTGAGATCAGGAAACTGCATGCTCATCTGTGCTGGTGATCTGAGAGCAGAGGGTCACAGCCAACCCCTGCACAACCATGAGCTTTAGCCCTCTCACAGTGAGCCAAACCCAGTGTAAATCTGTCTTTTAAAGCAGAGGTGTTAAACTCACATGACATACACATGTATAAATGATTATATGATATATTGATGTTTAAAGTAACTTTAAGTATTTTGTTAAAAAATGTTATATGACCAACGGCCCTATGACAGTGTTATAAGAATTGTTAAAAGAAAAGTTATGAATGAGAAGTTCATTTACATAAAGGTTTAAGATTCCCCAAAAAAGACAGAACAGGGAGATTAACGATGAAAACGTGTTCAAAAAAATGAATGAAGAATGAAAGAAGGATGTCGTTTTCATTTCTCAGATGTGTCAAGTAGATTTTAGTTTGGGTCTATAATTATAATCCACTCCCCACCTCTCTATCTCTCTTTTTCTCATTCACTCTCTCTGTCCCATTTCTCTGATCTCTGTCTCTCAGAGTTTCATGACACAGAAGATAACTTGCTTTTAAAAGGTCAGGGCCTCCATTAACTGCAATAAGAAGCTGCACGTGTGTGTGCGTGCGTGCGTGTGTGTGTGTGTGTGTGTGTTTTAGCCCAGAGGTAGAGGATTATGAGTCATCTCATATTGGCATCTTTAAAAATACATTATGCTTCATTCAGAATGTCTCTCAGTTAACATGCCAACATTAGTCTTCATAAACAATACTACAATATTACATTTCTCTAATAGAACGCTCCATAATAACAAGCCCACGCATGGCAAAATCATAATCCATAAAAGCCCACATGCGCTGTTTGATCTCTGCCTACAGCGCTTTGCGTTTCTTCTGTTTGCTGCCGCTTTTCCATTTCCTTCTTCCATCTCTCTCTCTCTCTCTCTCTCTCCCTCACACACTGTCTACACTGAGAGAAAGAGAGTGACACGCACAGCTACATCCCTCCCAATTCTACCACACACTTTGTAAACAGAATTGTTGATTTATAATGGAAGTGAGCAAGTCATGACAAAATTAGACTGCTCTCGTTATACTTTACAAATGATTATTTAACACAAAAAAACAAAAAAAAAAAACGCTTCCATTACAATCAACAAGTAATTCATTAAAGTGATCTGGTTTTGTCTCAACAGAATTACTTTCATTTTAATTCTAGGTTAATTAATTCATTTATTGATAAACTTTATATATATATATATATATATATATATATATATTACTCAGGGGTTGAGTAATTATGATGTAGATCTATTATTAAGAAATGGTATAACTCAAATATATTGTATTTTATGTTGACATTAACACTTTTAATATGCCAGTAAAGTGTTATAGATGCAAATTCTGTAATGTCCCGGATCTTCAGAAAAGCTTGTACTTGTAAAGTACTGCAGTCTCTTTGGGGTTGAACAATTTTGATTGCAACTGTCTATAAAAGATGTATATTATTGGGTTCATAATTATAATGTATATAGTTTTCTTATGTTTATCGAAAATAATCACAACAGATGCTTAAGAAATAAGAATAATAATAAAAGCAAAAACAAATATTAATACTGGAAAACATTGTTTAATTGTGTAATTGAAGCTTTTTTTTTTCTGTAGCTCTTTGGGGTTTGTTGATCTCTCGGCCCCTGTTGGCTCCGAAATCTCATGTATCTCACTGTGCGAGCCGCAGAAAGACTATTGGCTCACGGCTCCACAATCTCTCTCTCTCTTTGCTGTAGGACAACACTACTGCAGATTAATAGCACACACTAGCTCACTTTAGATGAGCTGAGAAGGTTTATATAACAGACCGTATGATAATGTAATTTAGCATATTAGAACACACTTCTTGAATTTTTCTACTCGATTAAATCGAGCATTTGTGTCCCCTTGCAATTGCACAGGTTTGAGAAATTTTGTGAATTTTCCTCCCCATTCCCTTCTTCCTTTGTGTGATTGTAGCTAAATATTTTTCTGAAGCTGTTGGCATTATGCGCCGTGCGTAGCAGGACGTGAAACCCAGCCGTCAGTATGAAAGCGATGCTGTTATTACAGAGATATGAAACCATACACAAGGCCAATACAAGGTTTTGTTTCAGCTGAATGAATTCAATCTCGGCGATCTCTCCATGCTGCACAGAATACAGAGTTGAACCCATAGTTTAACACGTACAGTACCATCCCTAAGACTTCAGAGAATCTCAAGAACAGTGTTCTGGGTAACCACTGAGGTCTGGAATACCTATATGTTAACATTCACATTCATCTGAATCTATAGCTTACACTTCAACCAGTGTAGTCCATCTCACAAACATATAACTTTTTTGAACTAGTTATATTTATGGATCAAAAACATGTAATGCAATCAGTGTAATCTGATTCACAAATGACTCTTATGAACCAATTTTATTCAAGGAATCTCCAAATAAAATGCCACCATTATAGTCCAAATCACTACAAAATGATATATATTTTAATGAACTAGTTATATTTAATGACTCAGACATGTAAAATGCAACCTATGCAGTCTGATTCACAAATAAATGGCTTTTATGTACTGGTTTATATTTAATAAAACAAAAACATGCACTGTAACCATAGTGTGATTCACAAACAAAATACTCTTATGAACTGGTTCTATTTAATGTATCAAAAACATATGCAATCAGTCTAATCTGATTCACAAACAAATTCTGTTTAATGAATCAAAAAAAAGTACAGTATTTACATTATTTACTAGCAGTAATGCAGTTATATTCTCTGAAAGTAATCGTTCCTAGTACAGTCTTTGTGTTCTGTAGCTCTTACCAGGTGGTGTTGCCATCCTGCCAGTGGAGGTGGCATGTGCCACCCAGTTGGGGGAAGTGGCGCTTTGCCACAGCCAGCCGTGCCATGTTCACTGAAGGATGTTTAAGATGGCGTGTGTGTATGCGGTCCACGGTCCATTAACAGAAGGACTGATTTGACACCAGCCCCCTCCCCCTGTTTGTGTGATTGTGTGTGTGTAGGACAGGCGACTCCCTTCAGCAGGACAGATTGCTTTGCTGGTCTATGGCAGTGACACCTGCCTCCTGCCAAAACAGACCCACTGCTCACCGAGAACCTGCTGAGAACCGTGTCTGTCTGCTCTGGCAGCGCTCTTATTGGCTGCCTGCCACAAGCTCCGCCTACTTTTAACACCATCTTGAGATGGTAGAGGTGGGGAGGGACTTCCAATAATCCCCATTTGACTGACAGCGTGAGAGGGCTGCTCCGAGAAGGATTCACTGCCGGGGGAACAGTAGCCAGATCTACTTGTAAAGTAAAGTGGTTCACAGGCTCACTGCTTATATTCAGATTTTTTTTTTTTTTTTTTTTTTTTTTTTTTTTTGTGGCACGAATGAACTAAATTAATAGCAAATGTGATTTTTAACAGTGATGTCTTTCTTGGATCATCATTTGATCGGAATACAGACAATGACAATATTTTTCCACACAAAATTAAATGCAAAATAAAAGGACAAAAGATTATCTAAAATATATTCAGTAATAAACTGTTTACAAATTGTTTTTTTTAGAGAATAAAATTATTTATAAAAAATACTTTACTCAATAATGTATCAGAATGCTTTAACAATAATTGTTAAAATAACATAAAATGTATAATTAAAAGTATCTTCATATTATAATGATAAAATATTATAAAAGAAATTGTAATATTTTTAAAAATATATATTGGTAATAAATAAATATATAAAAATATTGTAATCATTATTTGATCTGATTTTCAATGGTTAATATTTTCTTGACAAAATTAGATGCAAAATAAAATAGCCAAATAATTATGTGTGTGTGTGTGTGTGTGTGTGTGTGTCCATAGGTACAGTACAGTACGCTACACTCCTAAAATATAAAGGTTATTTATTGCATCCATAGAATCATTCCATTACACAAAAGGTTACTAAGAAAAAAATTATTATTTTTAGAATTGTTCACTGAAAGGTTGTTTGGGGAACCAAAAATTGTTCTTCTTTGACATCGCTACGAAACCTCCCTTTTGGAACCTTTATTTTTAAGAGTGCAAGTGCAGTATGTGATATGTGGTATCCTAGTATTCTGAACATATTTACATTGAAAATCTTTTAGTTTCTTTCAAATGTAATTGTTTGGCCACTATGAAAGACAGCCTTAATAAGACATGAGTCTTTAAGAAATCACAAACAGAATCTGAGATTGTTTGTTCTACTCATTATAAAGAGCTGCTGTTTGTTTATTTATTTATTTATTTTTAATTTGTGTTCATTTGTGTCTCTCAGCACTGCATTTAATCTCCAGAACAGCAGTGTTTCTGATTGTAATCTGTGTATTATTCAAGAACATTTCATTACTCTGGGATTAATAACCCCCAGATGCCATGAGGAATGCAAATTAAGTTGAAAACATTTTTTTTTTTTTTTTTTTGAGTAACGGTTTATGATTCTTACAAATGTATGTTATGATTTCAGAAATACTCATAATACACTTAAAAATAAAGGTGCTTAAATATTTCTTTACATCGATGCCATAGAAGAACCCCTTTTGGTTCCACAAAGATCTATTTAGTCAATCATTTGCTCACCAATGGATGCTCTGCAGTGAATGGGTGCCGTCAGAATGAGGGTCCAAACAGCTGATAAAAACATCACACATCACTCCAGTCCAGTATGTCACTTAACATATTGAGAAGTGAAAAGCTGTATGTTTGTAAGAAATAAATCCATGATAAATGTTTTTTAACTTCAAACAATTGTTTCTGACTAAAATATGAGGCTCTATCCATAACACGTCTTTCTCCAGTAAAATAATTGATTTTGAAAACAAAACAAAACCCAAAGCAGTTTTAAAAAAATATATATGTTGGTGGATATTGATGTGAGAGGACAACAGGTGATGGACTTTTTCACTGGAGAAAGCATCATTAAGGATTGTGGGCTCATATGTTGGCCAGAGGCAATCATTTAAAGTTAAAATGCCTTAATCATGAATTTGTTTCTTACAAAGATGCAGCTTTTTTGCTTCATGGGATGTTCATTGCTGGTTTTGATTCATGTGGATTACTTGTGGATTATTTTATCAGCTGTTTGGACTCTCATTCTGATGGCACCCATTCACAGCAGAGGATCCATTGGTGAGCGAGTGATGTAACACTTCAATCTCTTCTATAAAATCTCATCTACATTGCATGGCCTGTCAGCTAATTTTCTTTTTGGGTGAACTATTCCTTTTATATAACAATAGAAGGGCAGATTCTATTATAAGCACACATATTGTTTGTCTGATTGCCTAAATGACTCGGGCTGTGTTTCTTTATTTCTGGCCCAGTGGTGAGGTCATGATCATGTGTTTGTGAGAGTCCTTCATTATTTATATCTCAGTGCTCTAGTGCCTTTGTGCTTGTTTTATGGCTGAGGTGATGTCAGGTGCAGAATCTTCTGGTTTCTTCTCATTCACCACCATGAGGATGACACACATTTAGACATACCATCTTGTTCTGTAAATTACAGACAACACGCCAAACCCTCCCGCCCCTTCACATGCCACACGTTGCACATTCTGAACCTGAATTATTAATATTACAGTTATTTTTCCCTGATTATTATGATTATGTTGCAGTTGTTAAGAAACAGATTTCGCCTTCGGCCATCACAGTATGGGGGATTTTCATGTGTAGCGTGGGCTTTCAGCGTCGGCTGCTGTGAATTTTGATGAGACCTTGAAAACTAAATTGAATGTTGCAGCAAGTCTCTCTCTTCTCTATCTGAGACTCTACTATGTCTGCCTCTCTTTTCCACTCCCAAAATACCTTTCTCCCTAGGTTATTTTATTGTATTTATTTATTTTATTTTTTTGGTACGTTTGCTTTCAACACATGCAAAACAGAGACACAAACTAATATAAGTGACATATATCATATATACAGACTATATCAGACAGGTTATGTAAGAAATTGTAAATATGAAATATCTGAGTTATTACACTTACACATGTGCATGTGTATATGCATTAAAATGAATATTGCACTTGAATAAGAATGTAAAAATGTAAAATATATTTATGTATGTTGTAAAATGCTAATTAGTATTTTCAGCTCTTAGCTCTTCAGACATTGACATAAGTATAAGAAAAAAAAATATCTTATTTGTTGCATTTTATAATAGACTATATTTGAAATGAACCTGAATCTAATTTCAGTATCACACACTTTATTTTATAACATGGCAGATTTTCATGTAAGCCGACTGATTGAGTGCAAACTATAATCCAATGAAACCTCATCAGTTCTGCTCAGAGACATTCACTGACAACCCAGTCCGTTTCTGTCGTGTGTCAAGTAGTGCTGTCAGGTTTATTGTTGTGGTTTAATTTGGACTTTTTTCTGTATTTCTCAAAGTACTCTTTGGCTTTTATCTCTTCTAAATTAAAAGGAAGCATTCTGTTTTCTTATTGTTTGAAGTAGAAAGAAAGCTAGTTTTTAAAGGTTAACATGAAATGCTGTTTACAACAAATTTTAACTTCCATAAAGTGATTGTATGTTCAAAAGAAACAATGTATTCAATGAGAAGAGTTCTGATTCTGACATCTGAATTGATCAGAAACTGATTGGAGCTTGAAAGTTGCTGTTTTATATCAATTTCAAAATGGTCCAATAATGTCTGTTCTGGGAGTATATAAGTTTGAACGGATGTGAAATTCTGTTGAATTGATGGATTGTTTTATGGCAGCAACAAATCCACATGTAGTGAAAGGAATGGTAGGAGGGTCCAAATTCACAAAAATACACAAAACTACAGTAGATACCATTTCTTTAAATCACTGCATTGCTATAGAATAGAATCAAACAGAAAATAAACCTTTAAATATTGAAAGGAGAAAAAACTGACAGATTAAATACTATTTCTAGGTATGCTATTTTTTTATTTATTTCAAAACCCCACTCTAATCGAATAATTAACATCACAGACGGTTATGATAACAGTGAAATATTTAGCCAGGAAGTCAATCAGTTTCTCGTGCTGAGTTGGTGAGGTGTTGATAGAGTTTAGAAAGAGAGATCTCAGAACTAACACATTACTATCTCGTCTGCTGCTAAATGTCTGTTCTGATGGCATCAGTGCTCATCTGCGGCTCTTCAAAGAGGCTCAGTTTCCTAAACCAAGATTTTTTTTCTGCTCAGAGGTTCTATTTCTCAGAAGTCTGGATATCAACTTGGTCTCAGATGTTTCTCAGATACTGTAGCTCAGTTTATTTGGTTTTCGAAAGACTTTTTAGTATCTTGGTAAATCTGAGACATTGTTGAGATATCTTCTGAAACTCTAAATGAAACTAATTTGCAATTTCCAGGGTCTTTTCACTCTGGAATTCTGGATGAACGATGATGGAGACATTTGGTTTCATTGCAGTCTAACAAATAAGATATTAAAAAACTACGTTTAAAAAAAAAAAAAAAACGTTTTTCTTTTTCAACATTAAAATTAAGATCTGTTGTAATGAAATCTGTAATAAAAACATGAACCAAATCCCTCTCTCTCTGCCTGGCAGGAGCTGTCTGAGGTGAACTCCACGCAGGTGAGGAGTCAGACGAACACGGCTCTTGTGGATGGATTACGGCCGGGCACCATGTACGTGATGCAGGTTCGCGCCAGGACGGTTGCTGGTTTCGGCAAATACAGCAGCAAAATGTGCTTCCAAACCCTCACAGATGGTACGAACCCCCACGCCAACACTTGTGTGTGTTTGTGTATGTGTGTGGAGGCACTCTTTGGATCCGGGCGATCTTGTTCCTCCAGCAGATTTATTTAGAGTTGTCGATATAAATGCTTCACTGTTCCATTTTTATGCTCAGTAGATTCCAAGTTTGACTGATCATCACTGTGTCATAGACAGGTTACGTGTGTGTGTGTGTGTGCGTGTTTGACTGTTCCAGGCAAAATGCTTAGCTCAATGATTTTTCATTATGACCATATGTGGCATTCTATATTTCCCAGAATGCTTAGCTAATTGATTACATAATTATGTGATCATCATGTGTAGGGGGTCAAGTATCTATCTATCTATTATTCTTTTATCATTCTTGTGCTCTTTCCATCCATTCATCTATCCATAATTTGTGCTATCATTATATTGTCCTGTTGTTTTTTTCTATTGTTCTACCATTCTGTCTATATAGCTCTTTTTATCATGCTTTTTTTTTGTTCCTCCCAGCTAGCTTTCTCATTCTTTTAACACTCTATTTCTCTCTGTTTATTTTCTCTCTTTCACTCTCTCTCAGCGGAAGTGAGTGGATGTGTTTATTGTGTCTTAGGGCTCATTTTATTCATTAGTGGTTGATCACACACACACACACACACACGCACGCACACACACCACACACACACACACACACACACACAAGGGAAAAATTAGGTTTTCATCTGAGGTTCATTTAATTGTTTCCAGGTCCATTCTTTTTCCTTTTTTGTCAATTATTTTTCTGGAAATGTAGGCCTTTGCAAACTTTCAAATGGACTACAAGAAACATAAATCTCTCTCTCTCTCTCTCTCTCTCTCTCTCTCTCTCTCTCGTTTCGTGCACATGCGCAGAGTGAGTGTTGCGGGGTGCGTGTGGGTGAGAGAACGCTGTGGTGAGGGTGAACTTTTTTTCTCTTTTTTCCTGCTTTTTCTCACACTGTTTGTTCACAAGTGTCTTGGTGTTCGCTGTCTTAAAGTTTTGATTTAGTTAGTAGAGGAGTATTTATTGTGTGAAGTGTAAAGGGAGAGGACGCCGTAGGCCGGCGTTTGCCAGGTGACTATGGCGACGCCGGCGGCGCTCGGTCAAAGTTTTGACCAACTTTCACGCAGGCATGGCATTAAAGTTGTGCCTGCTTTTAATTGTTCGGTTGAAGATTGTGCCTTGGCTGTTGGGAAGGCTGTCGGTTATGATAGCATTGTGTCTGCGTCTCGAATGAATGGCGCTGTGGTTATTTTCTTGGACGTTATAGAGAAGGTGAATAGTGTTGTGCAAAGTGGAGTTGTGATCCAAGATACACTGGTTTCTGTTGTACCGTTAATACAACCAGCGAAAAGAATAATCCTCTCCAATGTTCCGCCTTTTATTAAGGATGAGGTGCTAGTAGCAGAGTTGTCTCGGCATGGCAAAATCATGTCGCAAATGAAAAAAATACCGCTCGGTTGTAAGTCTCCATTGCTCAAACATGTTGTTTGTTTTAGACGGCAAGTGTATATGGTTTTAAACAAAGCCGAGGATGAAATGAATATGGCATTCAAATTTCGGATTGACGGTTTTGATTATGTCATTTTTGCGTCTTCCGATACAATGAAGTGCTTTACCTGCGGAATGGAAGGTCACACCAAGCGAGCGTGCCCTGCGAGGATTGAGGGAGCGGAGGCTGCTGTGTTGGTAAATGAAAATGCCGGTAGTAGCAATGTGGAGCAGACTAGCATTGATAATGCTTCGATGAATGTGCGAAAGCAGCGTGAAGATGGTGAAAACAGTAAGAGTGTTGATGTTAGCGGGGTTGAAGACATAGATGTTGTTGTAGGAGATATAGAAAATGAGGATGAAAGTGAAACAAATGTGACCACTGAGACTGTTATAGCTGTAGCTGAATGTATCTTGGCTGAGGAGAATAAAAATACTGAGTTTGAAAAGGATGAGGCTTTGTTTAAAACACCCTCTAGTAAGAGAAAACGTGCTAGGAAATCCCCGAGAAAAAAAAGCGATGAAACGGTGACGGATAAACAAGCTGGAAAGAGTGATGAGACTGAAAATAGTGCAGTGGACGATTCTGATAGTGAAGCTGTTGATGATAACAATGAGAAGGTTCAGCAAAGTTATACTTTTGCAAAAGTGAGAAATTTCTTACAAAAGACAAAGAATATGAAGAATGTCCAGGTTGTAGATTATTTTCAAGACCGGAAAACATTCATTGAATCAGTTGTGATGTTGATGAGGGGGGAAGGAGAAGAACAATTCACAGTACAGGAAATATATAGATTGAAGAAATTTGTCTCTAAAGTGAAGTTGGAGTTAAAGAATGAAGATGGATTTGAAACTACATAGTTTTTTTATTCTTAAGTTACTGTGTGTTTCAATATGTTGTTTAAAACTATGTAATCTAATGAGTACAATAAAAGTGGGTACCCTTAATTTGAATGGTGCAAGAGATATTAAAAAAAGAGCACTATTATTTGAACTAATTACCCAGAAAAATATTGATGTAACTTTTATACAGGAAACACACAGTGATCGCTTGAATGAAATTGATTGGCAGAAAGAATGGGAAGGGGCAGTGTACCTCTCACATTTGAGCTCCATAAAAGGCGGAGTGGCCATTCTTTTTGCAAAGAGGTTTTTGCCAATTTCATGTGAAATAAAGAAAATGGTATCTGGTAGGTTATTAGTTTTACAAGCAAAATTTGAAAAATTTAATTTTGTTTTTCTAAATCTATATGCTCCTACAAATAGTACTGAAAGAATTGCCTTCCTTAAAGAGGTCAGTGTTTTTTTACAAAGTTGTAATCAAGATGATTATCTTTTTTTGGGAGGGGATTTTAACTGTACGGAAAATGATGCTCTTGATAGGAACCATTTGGAACCTCATACTGTTTCAAGTCATGTAATGCGTGAATTAATTGAAACCCACAGTTTGTGTGATGTGTGGAGGGAACTGAATAATAAAGATAAGCAGTATACATGGTCACACTCCAGAGATAATGGTATTTCAATGGCCAGGCTTGATAGGTTTTATTGTTTTAGACATCATTTTAATGTTGTTAAAAAGTGTTTAATTGTGCCAGTTGGTTTTACGGATCATTGTTTGGTGTTATGTGAAGTATTTATAGCAAATGTTAAAATTAAGAGTGCTTACTGGCACTTTAATACATCTTTGTTGGGTGATATGAATTTTAGGAGTGTGTTTTGTAATTTTTGGGAAATATTTAAAAGTAGGAAAAATTGTTTTATTGATTTAAGACAGTGGTGGGATTGTGGGAAGGTGGAAATTAAGGCATTATGTCAACAGTACGCTTTCAATGTCTCTAGGGATATTATGCACTCAATGAGAAAACTTGAATCTGAGATTACTGACTTACAAAAGTTGGTTGAAATTACTGGAGAAAAACAATGTCTTGATGCTCTTAAATGTAAGAAGTCTTCTCTTACAGACCTCCTGGGTATAAAGACACAAGGGGCTCTGGTTAGATCACGGTATCAGATGCTCACACAAATGGATGCCCCATCAAGGTTTTTTTTTGGCCTAGAACGGAAAAATGGGCAGAGTCGATTTATTCACTCTATTCGAACAGAGAATGGGCAGGAATTGAAAGAACCCACAAGTATCAGGAAAAGGGCTGTACAATTCTATGCTGAGTTATATAGTAGTGAATATAAAGAGAATGAGGAATTATCTGCTAAGTTTTATGATGGCTTAAAAAAAATTACTCAGGATTCTGTAGGTAAACTTGAGAAGCCTCTCACGGAGCAGGAGCTTTTAAATGCTTTGAAAGATATGAAGACTGGTAAAGCACCAGGTATTGATGGCCTCTCCGTTGAGTTTTATAAGGCCTTTTGGGGAGTGATGGGCAAAGACCTCTTGGATGTTTTAAATGAAAGTTTAGCTGTGGGTTCACTCCCTCTAAGTTGTAGGAGGGCGGTGGTCACTTTACTGCCAAAGAAAGGTGATTTGCAGGAAATTAAGAATTGGCGACCTGTAAGTTTACTTTGTACAGACTTAAAGATTTTTTCTAAGATCTTGGCTAATAGATTAAAAGATGTGATGGGGCAAGTGGTTCATTCTGACCAGACCTATTGTATACCCGGAAGGTCGATTATGGACAACATTAGTCTCATCAGAGATATTTTGGATGTCTCTGGCTGTCTTGATCTTGATATAGGTTTTATTTCAATTGATCAAGAAAAAGCCTTTGATCGAATAGAGCATCAATATCTTTGGAATACGCTTGATGCTTTTGGTTTTGGGTCTAATTTTAGTGGAATGATTAAGGTATTGTACAAAGACATTGAGAGCGTACTGAAGATCAATGGTGGTTTGAGTGCCCCTTTTAAAATTGGGAGAGGTATAAGGCAGGGATGTGCACTTTCTGGAATGTTATATTCCTTGGCAATAGAACCAATGTTAAACAAGTTGCGTTCTTGTATTCAAGGTTTTAAGTTAAGGAATCACAGTGCTCAATACCAATTATCTGCCTATGCAGATGATGTCATGATCTTAATTAATGGAAATAAAGATGTTATTAATTTGGCATCAACTGTTAGTGAATTTGGTGTAATTTCTGCTGCAAGAGTAAATTGGGAGAAGAGTGATGCACTGATAAAAGGTAAATGGAAGAATGGTTTACCAATTTTACCTGGTGGGTTGAATTGGAAAAGGGGGGGCCTTAAGTATTTAGGTGTGCATCTTGGAGATGAATCAGTGCAGCAGAAAAACTGGGATGGGATTATAGAAAAAATGGAGGGCAGACTGAAGAAATGGAAATGGATTCACTCTCAACTATCTTTTAGAGGGAGAGTACTAATACTGAACAATTTAATAGCTTCAAATATGTGGCATAAGCTCTCATGTGTGGAACCTCCCACAGGATTATTATCACGTTTACAAACAATATTAGTGGACTTCTTTTGGGACAGGCTGCACTGGGTCCCTCAAAGTGTGCTTTTTTTGCCAGTGGAGGAGGGAGGACAAGGTTTGGTGTCTCTGTCAAGCAGATATGCAACATTCCGGTTCCAGTTCATTCAGAAGTTTTTAACAGGCTCTGTGGATGTGATATGGAGAGAAGTTGTGAAAAACATTCTTCACAGAGTGGATGGACTTGGACTAGATACTGCTTTGTTCCTCACTGATACCAAAAAGCTACAATTGAGTCGGCTATCTTCATTCTATCAAGGACTGTTTAAAGTGTGGGGATCTTTCATTATTAAAAGACCAGAAAATGCTACTTCTCTGTTCTGGTTGTTAGAGGAGCCGCTAATTAAGGGGGCTCGTTTGGATATTACAGATCAAGTACCAAATCTATTTCAGAGATTGTGTGACACTCAAACTGTAAAGCTTGGTCACATGATTAAAGTGGCTGGATCTGAATTGAAGGAAATTGTGGCTGTGGCATCTTTATTGGGACAAAAATCAATGAGACAAACCTCAACAATCTTGGAATTATGGAGGAATAAGCTGACAGCAGAGGAATTGACATTGCTTAAAAGTTTTGAGGCAGGAAATCTGCTTCCTGACATGAGAGATCCTTTTCCCAAGCACTGGATTACACCCGATTTAAAAAACATGTCTGGTACTTTGTTAAATTTGAATGGACTTCAGAATCTATTGTTAAAAGAAATAAGTGGAAAAGTGATTTATAAATGTTATGTTAAAATAATGCACAAGTCCACATTGTGTGAGAAAAGTGATAATGTCTGGAGAGAGAAATTTGACATTGGAAATGAAGTCAAACCATTTTGGAGGGTTTTATATAAACCACCATTGATGAAAAAATCAGGAGATCTACAGTGGAGAATCCTGAAAGGGGCTGTTGCTGTTAATGCATTTGTCTCAGTTATTAATTCTAATGTCAAAGAAGGTTGTGTTTTTTGTGGGTTAAGAGAAACAATTTTTCATTGTTTTCTCGAATGTAGTAGGCTAAAATCCCTTTTTGCACTGTTAAAACAATTGTTTATAGGTTTTAAGGAAACTTTCACCCCTAAGGCTTTCATTTATGGGGCAGGATACAACCGCAATCAAAGATTTAAATGGCAGTTGATTAACTTTATGGTTGGCCAGGCAAAAATGGCCATGTATATTTCAAGAAGAAACAGGATTAATAATATACATGGCCAAGATGGAGAACTGTTGTTTAAGGCATTTATTAGGTCCAGGATCTCGGTTGAGTTTAAATATTATAAAGAGATGCAGGATTTGGAAACTTTTGTATTGCAGTGGTGTTTTAATGAGGTTTTTTGTACTGTGTTTGAGGGGGATTTAATTTTTAGTTTTTTGATGTGTTAAATGGTTGTGTGATAATGGTTTGATGTTTTTTTTGGGATTGTCATAATAAAAGTATGGGTTAAAAATCAAAATCTCTCTCTCACACACACACACACACACACACACACACACACACACACACATACATACACACTCGTAACCTCTGTCTCTCTCATGGGTTTGATTAATGGCTCTGTATCTGTAGTCTAGCATGTCCTGCCTGATGGCTGTGCCAGGGAAACACACACACACACACACACACACACACACACTGTGGATGCCAGGGGGACTGGACTCTACAGGACAGAAAGACATCCGCCAGGCAGCTGGCTAGTTCCTGGGGCTTCACACACAAACACACACACACACTTTACCTGTCCAGCTCACTCGCACATTCATTTTTTAGGCTTTTACCCAACCCTCCTTGTCTTTGCTGTCACACTGGTGTAAATATAACTGAACTGCTCTGGCAATCTGGGACACACACACACACACACACACAAAGAGACACAGGTCTAATGTGTGAACATGGCCCTGTTGTTAAACGGTGAGATACATATTCTTTCTTGACTATAATTAATGCATTTGAGGTTTATATCAGCATTTTTGCATTTTGCATATCTAATGCATCTTACACTGTATTCAATGTATACATATTATCAGTTCATGCATTCTCTAAGAATTAAACCCATGACCTTGGCACTGCTGACACCATGCTTTACTGTTAAGCTACAAAATATGCAGGATATTCATGGCACACACACCACAAATATGCAATACATGCAACAAATTTACATTTTATTTACATAGTCATGTCAGTTTGCATGCATCTAACAAACAGACAGACGCACAAACTTAAACATACTCTTCAGCATGCCGTGTTGAAATGTGGTATTCACTAACACAAATGAAATGGAAGATACAGACAGAACACAATGATGTCACACTGATGAAGACAAAACTCCCTGTGCGAGTGTGCAGGCGTATCCGTGCCGTCATACTCACTAAAGTAATTAGTGCAAGCGCTCGCTCAGCGCCAGCTAACGGGTACATCCACTGGCATTCTGCAATGGCACAACATTCGTTACGACAATTAGCACCAATCAGGGGGGAAAGAAGTCCATCTCACACACACACACACACACCTTCTCTAGAAGCACAACACATGCTCTCCCTGGAGTCTCTCTCTCTCTCTCTCTCTCTCTCTCTCTCTCTCATTTTGACAGCCAGGTGTAATGACGAAGAAATGATTCTGTTAAATGAGGTGTGTTTAAGCCCAGTACACACAGACTGCTCTACTTCCTGTTGGCCATTATGGATTTAGCCAGCATGCTAAAAACAACCACGAGTGCGATTGTTTAAAATCTAGTGTGCTATGACAATGTTTTAATTCACCTTCATTCACAAAAACATGCACACGATATGGAAATTGAGTTAAAATGAGTTGTGCTGGCTTCCCACTGGTTTAAATTGGTCTAGACCAACGTGTTCTTGCAGTCCAGCACTGTGCTGGTTATATGTAACTGTTACACCATTTTGTCCCATGTTTGACCATGTTTGGATTAGGATACACATTTAGAAGCACACAAATCATCCATATGCATCCAATAAAACTGCCACATATAAAAATGTGACAATATTGTAGTTTTTTATTTTTATTTTTTACTGAAATGTAGCAAATTAGAATGGTTTTTGCACTAAAATGCAGTAGAAAAAATATTATTGATAATATTATTACAATTTAAATTAACAGTTGTGTGTTACAATCAATATCAATATTGAAAATTTCAGATTAGCTGCTTAAAATTATGACTTCATCATTGCTTAGCATGCTACAGTCTCAAATAGCTTTTTCAAACCAAACAAATGTTTGTTCTTCTGTATATGCGTGAGCCGGTCAAGGGTTTGTCTGTATTTGAACATCGACAAAAGACGTTCCATCCTCGTCATTGTTGTTTTTAGACTGTGACGGCAGGATTAGCCGTGCTGATGGGCCACACACATCACTCACACACACTTCACCAGTCGCTGTCATTCGTCTGTGTACCTTAAGTGTTTTCCTTCCCCCTTTCATTCCGTCTGTCCTTTTCCATCGCTCTTTCTCAGTTGACATCTGTCAGCGCTAGGCATTAGTACTACCTGACCACCGTGTTTTAGCGCTTCCTTTTGTATCATTGTATCACTCTATCATCCCTCTCTCTTTTTTTCTCCTCTGTTTCATTCAAAGCTCACACATCCTCACAGCTCTTAAATCTGTATTCTTCTCTTTTTTCCATACATCTTTGTGTGCCAAGCCCCCCTTTCAATCTCCTATTCATGCAGTCCATGGAACACTTCCCTGAATGGCTTTTCTTAAAAATGTTTTGTTTACGTTCTTTCATCCCCTGTTTCATCTCTATAGGCAGCAGCCATTTCAGTTTTTTTTTTTTTTTTTTTTCTGTAGCCTAATGTATCCTGTCTCTCTCTGTCTAGACGACTATAAATCAGAGCTGAGGGAGCAGTTGCCACTGATTGCGGGCTCAGCCGCGGCTGGAGTGGTCTTCATTGTGTCTCTGGTGGCAATATCTATAGTCTGTAGCAGGTGAGTTTGCCATTGTGGAAGCGGATGTATGACTGCTGCATGTGCTCGTGAGGATGAAAGGCCTCGAACTAGTTCAGACTAGCTGAATGTGTCCTCCTGGTTAATGCTTTAACTTAAGGTGAATGTGAAAAGTAATATACCATCTACAATAGAGCCATCTATATGTATTGATCTTTTTGAAAAGGAAATCTTTTGTAACATTGTGATTGTATTTACTGTCAATTTTGATCAATTTAATGCATCCTGGCTCAATAAAAGCCTAACAAATACTTATTGACCCTGAACTTTTTGAACAGTACTATTTTTTTATATTTAATATTAAACATTTTCATACACATTAATCATAAAATAGTACATATTTGAATTCTATATTGATTAAATCTAAGTTTATTACTTTTCTAGCATTTTATTACCATTGTAAACATTTAATATTGAACACAACAGAACATATTAGCTTTTTTTGCTGCTGTTGTTCATGCCATATTTCAAATCTCATTGGTTGGAAGATAGCCACTAGCTCTCCTCAAAGCACAAACTGAGAAACTGGTCTTTATCTGAGTCGGTTCTTTGCTGTAGGGTAACATTAACGATGGGTGAGGTGATGCAACTCCTGTAAACAGTAAGCAATTCAAGCTTTTAATCCAAAAATAAAAGGAATTGGATCACAATAGGCCTCTGCAAACCACCAGATGCAACTATATCCAAACAAACCTGACAAAAAGTTTAGTCTTCAGACTTAACTTTTGGTCAGACAGAAATGTAGATCACAAAGCCTTCGAAAGCCTTTTTTCTATAATTGTGGTCTCAAATATCGAATACAACACCCCTACATTACACACAAAATAAAAACAAACTTTGATTGGTCACTTGGGATAACAGTTAGACAGTCTCTGTCTTTGCCAGAATAAACTGTGATTTGAACCAGACTTTACATCCTTGACACTGTAATCCAGACTCTGCTCCATTATATTTCAGCCAGCTGAGCTATGTTATGCTGCTCAAATGACATGAAATAACCTCCACATATAACATACATGAAATTATCCTTTTGTAGAAAATCTATACAGGTGGAGCTGGGGAAGGTGGAGGGTTTCTGAAACGCACTTTAACTACTACAGTAAAGTATTTTAATGTTTTTTTAATAGCGGCAATCTCATTGGCTGCTGATGTGAAAAGGAACCAATCAGCTGTGCCTTGTGAATAATGATGTCATTATATCAGATTGAGTTACCTGTAGAACCTATCAGCCTGCGCCATCTAGAGTTTCATGACAGAACTTTGTATTTCTTCATTTTATTTTCTCTCCTCTTTCTCTCAAAGGAAACGGACTTACAATAAGGAGGCCGTGTACAGTGACAAACTCCAGCACTACAGCACCGGAAGAGGTGAGCGAACCCCTTCAATTTTTTTAGACCGTTGACACTGAAGGACATCTTTGTTTTACACTCATCTCCGCCTCTTCCTCTGGGGCAAACCCATCCTGAAATGGGTTTTTTAATAAAAGAGAAAGCAAACATGTAGGAAAACAAGGCGAGAGATGTGAGGTTACAGGAAATGCCGCGGGATGTGGTGCAATGGAGGAAAGGAATGAGGGATCGCTTCAGGCCTGTGCACTTTTGAGAAGCTGACACTAAAAAGCTTCCTATCCGTATGCATCCCATAGCCCTGCGAGAGGCTTCAGGCTCATTAGGAAGTGAGAACTCTCTCTCTTTTCTGTCTCCTTGTAAGCTACCTCTCGGAGGATTCGGTGGGCGATCTGTGAAGCTAAATTTAATTAACATAAGTGCAGACGAAAAAGTAAACAGATGATGTGACAGCCAGACTCGCACATCAACCAGACAATTTAGAAAGAATAAAAGAGAGCACAGAGTGTGAGAAAATGATCTTGTTGTCAGCAGAAATATTCAGATAATTACTGTATCTGAATTTATTCAGTCTTGAATGTCAATGCATATGAGCTAAAACAAAGCGAAGGACACTCCTCTATGAATATAATTGGCGAAAATGTCACAGCCATTCTTGGGTTTCCCAACATTAGAATTATTCAAACTTTTTAAGGAAGTGTGGAGTTGGGGTCTGCATACAGAAGTTAACTTCATCAGGACTTTTAAACTTATCCTGGCAAGAAATTAAAGAATTGCACCAAGGACAGACTCTTTAACAAAAATGTAATCATAGTTTGTATGAAAAAAGTATATACAGTTATTATTGTAAAATCATATTTAATGTAGGAAATGCTTCAGATAGTCAAACGTTTCTTATTATTTATCCTTTTATTGTATCATTAATTACTATATTGTATTTGATTGGTTATCTGGTGTTAAATTGATTTTGTAAATAGCTTAATTATATCTTGAAGTGTAACGTTATAATCTTTTTTCCCATGAAATAGCAGCATGACTGTACATGCACAGGCAGCTATAGGAGTCTGTGTGAAATTGTAAGCTCTATGTTGTCTTAAATCTCCCTTTTTTTCTGTTGTGTCACAGCTATTTCTGTAGCTTTATTTTGCTGAGTCACAACCAGTGCTGTTGTGCTAGTCACTAAGCTGGAACCTGGTTAGAAATGAAACGCCTACCACTCTTTCTCTCTATAATGAGCACCCTAAGGAGTTGAAAGACTTAAATTGCTGTGAATGGAGAAAAATGAATGCTGGACATAAAATGGAAATATGGTTTTGTGTAAAATATTGATTTAAAGTGTAATAGAACCTTGCAATAGTGAGGCAGCCGTAATGTGGCAGGGTCATAATGGAGTACGCTTCATAACGCATGGCTTTTTAATACCAGAGAGAGAGAGAGAAAAAAAAAGAGAGATCGTTGAGATGAAACTAATCTGATCTAAATATGCTTACACAGTGTCAGACACTCCGCATAAGAGCACAAATGGGCTGATATTCTCAAAGCTTCTTAACCTGAGACAGATCCTTTTATGAATCAGGACGCATCAGAGATGGCTGTTCTTTCAAAGCTCAGGAACAATGCGATTACACGGGCCAGGGGGTCGGACGTTTGCTGTGCGCAAGCGGTGTATTAAGATGCTCTGTTCTCAAAGAAAGATTAACAACATTCAAAATAAGAAGAGATAGTGGATAGGAAAGACTACAGTAAACTAATCACTTCCTGGAGTTTATATAACATGAATTCAGTTCTGATTCTATATTGACTTTATATTTCAATTTATATAGCTGCTGCGTGTAATATAAGTCAAAGTCATGACATTTGCCAATATGGGAACCCATACTCGGAGTTGGTGCTCTGTATTGAACCCATCCAAGTGCTAACACAACACAACAGTGAGTAGGGAACACACACACACCGTGAACACACACCTGGAGCAGTGGGCAGCTATTTTTCCAGCGCCCAGGGAGCTATTGGGGGTTCAGTGCCTTGCTCAAGGGCACTTTAGCCATGGGTATCGAGGGTGGGAGAGAGCACTGTTCATTAACTTCCGCCACATACAATAAAAAAGGATAAATATTTCAAATAGTTTAATAATCATAAATAATTGTCATGATAATTGAATTTTTAATAATTGGATTGAATTCAAAGAATAAGTTACTTTGATGGAAGGATGGATGGAAATAGAATATTAGTTAGAATAATAGATTGATAGAAAGATTGATGGAATGTTTTGTTTTGAAATGTCTGGGCTTTTTCTGTTAATAAATAATCAATGGTCTACTTGGGTCCAAGACCAGACCAAGTGTTTGTCCTCAGGGGCTTGGCCAGAAGTTTGTGAAGTTGTTCTGTCTCGCAGTGTTTTCGTGTCCCTGCCCAGACTCACTCAGTGTCCTGCTGCCTCGTGTGGAAGTGATGTCTTCTGGTCTCTCTCCTGTGGGACAGGGCTAGAGCTGTTGGTGTTCCAGGCATGCACGGATCAAGTGGCTATGAAATATTAACATATATATTTTTATTTCCCTTTCTCAGCCATAAGAAATGAGTGGAGCTGTTATGATGCATTACTCTAGAGTAGTGGTTATCAAACTTTTTACAACGGCGTACCCCCTGGGGCATTTAACATTCTTTTGCATACCCTTCTCTTCCACTTAGACCGCAGTAACACCTTTTCTATTAAAGGACAAAATCTGCCCCCTTAAATTGATTTACAGGTGCTTTTTTTTTTTACTTTATAGGCAAATTACAGGCAGATATTTTCTTTTATCATTATATATATATATATATATATATATATATATATATATATATATATATATATATATATAATATATAGTATAATCCTTATTAGTTGTATGTCATGTTTTATATCATATTCTTAACAAAATACACTTAATATACACCTAATAAGCACACAAGATGATATGGATTTTGTTAGAACTAGTCTATTATTTTGTCGCAAAATTGAACATACAATATTCTGTTTCAAATGTTGGCTACATTAAATATGTTAAATGATCACTTAATATTACCTTTCTTTGCTGAACTGTTGCCATCGTTTGGATATTGAGGGAAATTTACATTCTTGCTCGTATCTTAACAATAACACACAGAGAGTGTGTTTGTATTGAGTTTAATTTGATCTCAAACCATGTCAGTATTTGCTCCTTATGCTATTAAGTGAAAACCTACTTTTGAAATACATTGAACAGCAGCGCGATTTGCTAAAGCAGCATATTCAGTGGGAATCTTATTACATGCACGCTGCTTGTTTGGATTCAGTGTGTTGTCACCACAAAAGATGAGGTAAGCTGATTGGATATAATGTTTTTGACTGTTTACGGCACCCCCCGTTCTCCTGTTTTTACATTAGAAGCACCATTTTGCTTTTTGGAAATAATACATGTTCGGTTTTAATGTTACTTTAAGTTGGGGTAGAGTTAAATGAATGCCAAAACTCAGAATTTTGTTCGTCACTGTTGTTTTACCATCATCTCACGTACCCCCAGGGTACATGTACCCCTGATTGAGAACCACTGCTCTAGAGGACAAGGAGGATAAACTGTTTGCCATTTGAGTTATTGATGTGGAAAGCCGCGTTTCTAAAATTAAAGCACACTGTTGGTTTGTGCATGTGTATTTGAAATGAATAATTCAACAAACCTGCATGGCTTTTTTTAAGGTTAAAGGGTTCATATCATAGATTCCTTTTATCATTTTCCCCTGATTTCCATTTAAAATGCTAAAAGCTTTCAGATGACTAGGGATCTTGTTAAAAATAAACTTCAGTCCTTCATTTATAATGCCATGATCCTTCTGAAGGAGCTGCAGAGCAGCAGAGCTGTAGGTGCTACACACACTGAAGAACATAGAATAGCATCTGGAATTCTTCTTCCACTGGTTTCTGGTCACTGTTTAGTCATTGTTGACATTCAAATGTCATTTGATATGTTCATGGTTTTGCATTTCTGATGTCAGAAATCCCAAGATTTTATTTTATTTTTTAAAAGTTATTTGGTTGTATGAATGGATGGATGGATATAGTATAATATTCTAAATTATTAAATAAATATAAATTATTTTAATTATAATTTTACTTTACCCATGATGGGGCTTGATTTTACAGTCTATTTAGATTTGATGGTTATTTCATTCATTAAACTGTTTTTACTGCACAGAAAGTTATTTCAGCAGTCATAAAAGTAATTATATTTTGATCAAATATCATGAAAACCAACTTTTATAATTTATATTATGTATTGTAGAATACAATTTATTAAGACTAAATTGTGTGAATTTTGGTTCATTTCACACTGTTGTCTGAAGTCTCGGGCCGTCAGTAAAGTGAGTGCTGGATGGGTTATTATTGTACTGGAAGTCTTGAATGTCTCTTGGCCTTCCTGTCACACTGGGGTCTCTCTAGCCTCCAGCGTCCGAGCCAGCGCTCACCTCTTCTGAAACAGACCTTAGTGACTCTTGCCTGTGTCTTTCAGTGTGATTGCATCAGCTTCCACACCTGTTTTTGGGTCTCTTTTTATTGGCCGCAGATATGAACACCTCCTTTTAGAACTCGTTTAATGTTTGGTTTATTTGTGTGGGTTGCTGGTTCTCTCTGATTCTCTGAGATTACTTTCTGCATCCTCTCTTTCTCTCTCTCTCACACACACACACACACACACACATACTGAGTTTTACACATGAAGTTTCAATCTTCTGCCATGACGAGGCGGTTTGATAGCGTGCCTGCGTATCTGTTTATGAATGGTCCTTGGGTGGGGATAAAAGGCAGAAGAAGAATTTGATTCGGCTTCTATTGGAGAAGCAGAGAGAGAGAGAGAGAGAGAGAGAGAGAGAGAGAGAGAGAGAGAGAGAGAGATGAGATTACTGCAACTGTCTTGGTGGTTGCCACTGCTGTTTAATGATGTCATAGTCACCAGCTATGAATCCATAATGTTTTTAAAATGGGGAAAAAGGATAGAGAATAAACACTGTAATGGCTAACAATAGAGGTTAGATTTATTTCTAGGGTTTGGAGATTAAAGACTCTGTTTCATTTCAGATTTCAGTTCCGCTTACCAATTGCACAAAATACAAACAAAAAAAAATAATAAGTTTAATACTATAATAAACAAATAATACAAAATAATACATTAATATAATACAAAGTAATACAGTGTATAATTAATTATCTAAAAATTTTCTACCACGCTGATCATTCATACATACACACACACACACACACACACACACACACATACAATGCATTTTTAAGTGTTTGTTTTCTGAGTGCATTTATAGAAAACCGTGTTCTTGGCTTGAAACTGACTTGATTATTCTCTCATTATATCAAAATGTAATTTCGACTTTATTAATGCTATGACTTTCTTTTTCCCATCTAAAACAATAGGAAACTTTTGAAAATGTTTTCTCATACAATTAAAATGAAAGTGTACTGAAATTTGCAAGCTTCGAAGTGGAATCCATGCATCATAAAATAGCGCAAAATTATTTGTGTGGACTACTTTTAGTGC